>NC_045437.1:172323351-172391951 GCF_002776525.5 Piliocolobus tephrosceles
ACACGTTACTTAACCCTCTACCTCTCAGTTTCCTCATCTGTAAAATGACTAAAGTAATAATAATTCCTCTTTTATAGGGTTCTTATGAGTAGGAAATAATTAAGAATGGTAAAGTTCTTAAATCAGTGCCTGGAAACTTGTAGCACAATTAAAATTTCTTGATATATTTAGTACTTCCTGGAAAATGTAAATAATATATTCTTCAATTTTCTTATAGAATTATATTTACTCAAGTAGATATAAAGTACAATGTATGAAGAAGTACATACAAAGTAAGTTAAAGTGAACTAAGTATAATTTTTTAAAAAATATGTTTTATTTTGGCTATATATAATGTGAAATACATTACAAATTTTTAAGCCTACAATTTACTGGTACTAATTACATTTGCAGTGTTATTCAACCACCACCACTATCTGTTTCCAAAATGTTTTCATCACCTCTAACAGAAACTCTGTAACCATTAAGCAGTTATTCTTTGTTCCCCACCTCCTCCCTAACCCTGGTAACCTCTAACTTACTTTCTGTATTTAGATGTACCTACTCTAGATATTTCATTTAAGTGTGATCACACAATATTGTCCTATTGTGCCCAGCTTATTCCACTTAATATAATGATTTCAAGACCCATCTATATTGTAGCATGTATCAGAACTTCAATCCTTTTAATAGTTGAAAAATATTTCATTGTATGGATACATACTACATTTTGTTTATGCATTAATCTGTTGATAGACACTGGGCTATTTTTACCTTTTGCCTATTGTGAATAATTCTAAGATAAACATTAGTATAAAAGTATCTGTTTTGAGTCCCTGTTTTCAATTACAGTGGGCATTATACCTAGTAGTGGTATTGCTACGTCACATGGTAATTCTGTTTAGCTTTGTTTTAGTTCTCACTACTGTAATACAAATACCATAAACTGGATGACCTAAAAAACAAACATTTATTTCTTACAGTTCTAGAGTCTGTGAAGTCCAAGATCAAGGCTCTGGTAGATTAGGTACCTGGTGAGGCACCACTTCCTGATTTGTAGATAGCTGTCTTTGCACTGCGCCCTTACATGGTAAGGGGCTTCCCTGGGGTCTCTTTGATAAGGGCACTAATCCCATTAATGAGGGCTTTAACCTCCTAGCCTAATGATCTCCCAGAGGCCCTACCTCCAAATACCATCACAATGAGTGTGAACTTGGCAGTGGATGCGGGTGAACGCATCAGGTCCATAACAAGCTTTGAAGAACTCATACTGTTTGTCCCAGTGGCTGTGCCATTTTGCCTTCCTATCAGCCATTTCTCCATATCCTCATCAACATTTGTTATTTTTCTGATTATTAGTATTCTTATTATTCTTTTGTTTTGTTTTGAGAAGGAGTCTCACTGTGTTGCCCAGGCTGGAATGCAGTGGTGTGATCTCGGCTCACTCCAACCTCCACCTCCTGGGTTCAAGCAATTCTCCTGCCTCGGTCTCCTGAGCAGCTGGGATTACAGGTGCCCACTACCACGCCTGGCTAATATTTGTATTTTTAGTAGAGACAAGGTTTCACCATGTTGGTCAGGCTGGTCTGGAACTCCTGACCTCAGGTGATCCACCTGCCTCGGCCTCCCAAAGTGATGGGATCACAGACGTGGGCCACTGTGCCCACCCTATTATTATTATTATTATTACTATATTAATAGCTTTGAACTGGTATTTCATTATGGTTTTGATCTGTATTTACCTTATGATTAATGATTTTGAGTATGCTTTCATGTGCTTGTTGGCTATTCGTATATCTTTTCTAGAGAAATATCTATTCAAGTCCTCTACCAACTTTTAAATTGGGTTGTCTGTCTTTTTGTTGTTGAGTTGTAGGAAATATTTATATATTATGGATCCTGTTCCCCCATCAAACATATGATTTGCAAATATCTTCTCCCATTCTTCCAGAGAGCCTTTCAATTTTTTGATAATGTCCTTTGATGCACTGAAGTTTTTAATATTTGTGAAGCCATTTTTTTTTTTTTTACTTTTTATTTTGTTGCCTAGGTCATTAAAATTTATCCCTATGGTTTATTCTGATAATTTTATGATTTTAGTTTTAATTAAATATAGTACATTGTTTTTAAATTAAAACATATTACATTCTATTCCTAGTAAGCTTTTCACCCAGAACTGTTCATGTCATAATTCTCAGCTCTCATGAGTTGGCACAGGGATACTGTATGTAGCTGTAGCCTCCATTTTGACCTTTAATTACTTTTGTAGCTTTCCGAGAGACTCGTGCAGATATAGTTGATGAGCTTTTGATAAAATAAGGCTCCAACAAAGAATTAGTGCTTCTGATATCAAATGTTAATGATAAGCAGACTTCAACCCTGAAGATGCATTTGAGAAAAATTTAACTAAATCTTTGATTTAAAAAACAAAAAATGGCTATAATTCCATAGTATTTATAATTCAATAGAGAAATGTTCAAAGTCATGCAAAACCTTAATAATTTAGTATTTCCTTTTGTTAAATAAGCCTTTAGTTACCAACAAATTTATGCTAGAGGTCTATTTAAATAAAAATTTATTTAATGAATTTTTAAATATCTTGGTGTTAAAATAATTATCAGTACAAGCATATCTCAGATATATTTAGTTCCAGATCAGCACAATAAAACAAATATTGCAATAAAGTCACACAAATTTTCTGGTTTCCCCAGTGTATATAAAAGTTATGTTTACACTTTACTGTATTCTGAATGTGCAAAAACATTGTCTAAAACAACAATGTATATAGTTTAATTTAAAATGTTTTATTGCTAAAAAAATGCTAAAATCATTTGAGCCTTCATTGAGTTGGGATCTTTTTGCTGGTGTACAGTCTTGTCTCTATGTTGATGACTACCGTTTGGTGGTTGCTGAAGGTTGAACTGGCTGTTGCAATTTCTGAAAACGAGACAATAATGACGTCTGCTGTATCAATTGACTTTTCCTTTCACAAAATATTTTTCTGTAAGTTGTAATACTGGTTTATGACATTTCACCCACAGAATTTCATTTTTCAAAATTGAAATCACTCTTATCAAACTGCCACTGCTTTATCAACTAAGTTTGCATAATATTTTAAATCCTTTGTCTTTATTCCAACAATGTTCACAACATATCCACTGAGTGTATTCCAACTCAGGAAACCACTTTCTTTGCTCTTCTCTAAGAAGCAACTCCTCATCCATTCAAGTTTTACCATAAGATTGCAGCTATTCAGTCTCTTCTTTAGAATCTACTTATAATTAAAGTTGTCTTACTATTTCCACCACATGCAGTTACTTCCTCCACTGATGTATTGAATTCCACAAGTGCATCTATGAGGCTTCAGATCTACTTCTTCCAAATTCCTATTAGTGTTGATATTTTGGCCTCCTCTCATGAATCGTGAAAGTTCTTAGTGGTATGTAGAAGAGTGAATCCTTTCGAGAAGGTTTTTTAACTTTACTTTGCCTAGATCCATCAGCTATAGCCTTACAAAATGTATTTCTTAAATAATAAGACTTGAAAGTGAAATTTATTCCTTGACCCAAGGGCTGCAGAATGGAAGCTGTCTTAGCAGGCATGAAAGTAACATTAACTACCTTGTACATCTCCATCAGTATTCTTGGGTGAGCATGTGCATTGTCAATGGGCAGTAATATTTTAAAAGAAATATTTCTTTTCCTGAGTAGTAGGTCTCAAAAGTGGGCTTAAAATATTTCAGTAAACCACGCTGTAAACAAATGTAGTGTGATTCAGGCTTTGTTGTTCCACTTACAGAACACAGGCAGAGTAGACTTAGCCTAATTCTTAGCAGTCCTAACATTGTCAGAATGGTAAATGACCATTGGCTTCAACTTAAAGTCACCAGCTGCATTTGTTCCTAACAAGAGAGTCAGTCTGTCCTTTAAAGCTTTGAAGCCAGGCATTCATTTCTCCTCTCTCACTATCAAAGTCCTAGATGGCATCTTCTTCCAATAGAAGAATGTTTCATCTACATTGAAAATCTGTTTTTTAGTGTAGCCACCTTCATCAGTTATCTTAGCTAGATCTTCTGGATAACTTGTAGCCACTGTATCAGCAGCTGTTGCTTCACTTTGCACTTTTATGTTATGGAGATGGCTTCTTTTCTTAACCCTCATGAACCAACCTGTGCTAGCTTCAGACTTTTCTTCTGCAGCTTCATCACCTCTCAGCCTTCATAGAATTCAAGAGAATTAGGATCTTGCTCTGGATTAGGCTTTGGCTTGAAGACATTTTGTGACTGGTTTGATCTTCTATTCAGACTACTCAAATTTTGTCCCATGTCAGCAGTAAGGCTGTTTTGCATTCTTATGATTAATGTTTTCACTAGAGTAGCACTTTTAACTTACTTCACAAATTTTTCCTTTGCATCACAACTTGGCTAAATGGCACAAGTCGCCCAGCTTTCAGCCTGTCCTGACTTTCAACATGACTTCCCTGCTAAGCTTTATCATTTCTAGCTTTTGATTAAAATTAAAGATGTGCAATTCTTTCTTTCAGTGGAAGACTTAGAGGTTGTTGTGGTGTTATTAATTGTCCCAATTTCAATATTGCTACGTTTCAGGAAATAAAGAGCCTCTCCTTAAAGGAGAAGGGGCAAGATGGGAAAACAGCAAGTCAATGGAGCAGTCAGAACACACAAAACATGTATTGATTAAGTTTGCGATCTTACGTGGATGCAGTTTATGGCATACAGAAGAAATTACAACAGTAACATAAAAGATCGTGGATTACAGATCACTAGAACAGATATAATGATAATACTAATAATGTTTCAACTATTGCAGTAATTAACAAATGTGACGCAGAGACAAAAGAGGGCATATGCTGTTGGAAAATAGCACCAATAGATGTGCTGAATACAGATTGTTACAAACCTTCAATTTGTAAAAACGTAGAATCTAGAAGGTATAATAAACTGAAGCACAATAAAGTGAGATACGCCTATAAGGCTGTTAGGAATTAAAATATTTCACAAAATCAGGTACAATTGCATTAGAAAAAAAAAATTAACTTATCCAACTTAAAGCAAGGTATAACATAACTATATTCTAAGTGCTATCAGTTTAATTATCAAAATGAGTAATGTGCACAAAATGAGCTACTGGAGTTTGTCTCATAATATTTCCTTGGTGACGGTAATGAAGGTCTTAAAATTACACAATGACTTTTAATTTTGAATAGCATTTGGCTTATTAGCTCTTTATAAGCATTTGGAGGATAAGATCATCAAAAGCACATGTTTTTATACCTGAATTTTACAGTATAATTCCTTTCACACACTAGGCATTCAAGAAGTATTTGTTGAACAAAATATATTGCCATAGTTATAGTTGGCAGTTAATAAATATTTGATGATTGAATTAAAAAGCATATTAAAACAAATACATTTTAGGAAACAGAAGTAACAACCAATTAAATAGCTCAGGAAAAAAGGATACAATGGCACTAATTTCATTGAGATTTTAATATATGTTAATGGTCTGTGCATTAATGTAAAGTTATTTTCTATATATTACCTAGAGAAATGAAGATAAGGTAGCCATGAAAGAAATGATGCAACTTAGGTAAAACTCATTGAAGGCATGTACTAACTTTATTACATGGTATTTACTGTATAGTTTGCTTAAACTCCTAAGGAGGAATGGTAATCTGGGTGAGGAAAAAATAAAAGCTTTGCAGAACTGTCATTATAACTTCCACCTCAGAGAATGAGCTTTGGAATCATACAGAGTTAGTTCCATGAAAGTGGAACAGGCAAAGTTCAAACGTCAAAGACTGGAACTGGTGTTGAATCTCAAAAGATACTGCCTCTTTCCTCCACCAGATTATTTTTTGAAAGTGTATTTTACCTACACTATGAAGATTTATACTTATTTCCTAATTCTCCACAGTAGCACTATCTTTTGTCAGATAAACAAGTAAATCTATGACTGGAATTAGAATAAAAGTGAGACAATGGACAAAATATTTCAGTTTAACCCGTTATTTCAACAAAACATCAATCCCTTCAATGTAGTCAATGGTTTCACTTAATTCTATTATTATCTTTTTAATAAAAGGTTAATCATTCCTTTCATTTAACAGATATTATGGGATGTATGTTCTTGAGCTTATATAGAAAACCCTGGGACAAGAAAGTAGTCCACTACTTTGGCACGTAAGGGAAAGAGAAAAAAACATCTCTTTGAGTTGATTTTATTTTTCCGTAAGACAGAATCTCTTATCATATTGAGTCTATCAACCTTATCCCTTCTTTAAGAAATAAGTATCTTTTAAAGATGACAAAAGCTGTCTCTTCAACACCTTTAACAGGCTTAACTATGTTGAAGCAGTGTCCCCAGTTACTACTATGAAAATGGAGAGGAAGTTTCAGATTGTAATGGGAATTTTTATTGAATTACATCCTTCCTGAACTGGTGAAATACATTGAAAAATGAAAATAGGGAATAACAGTGCCAGTTATTCAACACTTTAGAGATGTATTTTTAAAATATCCATAAAACTCTATATGGTTCAGAAACTATTCTCATTTTAACAATATTATGCCTCTGTAGACCTCATAATAGGAATAAATATTTGCAATGAAAGCTCACTTTGTATAATATGGAACAATTAGATTTTTAAAATATTGTGTCTTAATGTCACTTTTGCCTTGCCTCGGTGAGTGACTGGGATTACATTGTATATACAGTGCATACTTGAATAATGAAATTTCCCATCAGTTTTCTTTAAAATCTTGGCATGAACTGCAACTACAAAATAATTGTGTGCATGGCAAGTGATCTTTAAAATCATTTTCCAAGACTGTTCTGCTTTCAGCAGAACCTTTTCACTTTTGATTAATACTCTTTCCTGCTTTCTGGTTCAGAACATTGCTTCCTAGAGTTACAAATTCAGTTTATGGAGTGCCTTTGACTTGCACTCCACTGGGTAAAAATAAGTGTTAATCCAATGAAATCTGAGTTTCTGTTTCTTCAGCATCTTCAGGTTATCATGGACAATGCAGGGGAGCTGTAAAGTTACATTTGTGTGTGCATGCACAAAGTGCCAATAAAGAGAGTTAAAATAACATTTTATAAATCTTATTGTGTTTCCTCTAATCCAGCCCATAGGATAGTTTGGGAAGAAATACACATAATGACAAGAGCTCAAGGGTTCACCCCAAGTTCTTCATAAAATAAAACAAACTGCAAATTCATTATAAAGGCCTATAGATTTATGTTCATTTATGTAACCCTTTATGGTTATTACTTAGATTATAATAACATCAAAACTACTTTATCTTTTCTCCTTCACTCCTTTCTTTAATATTTCCTTACCATATTCTATACTGGTGTTAAAAGAAACAATTAGAGCCAATAGTTTCCAGTTTATGAGAGATAGTCATCGATACTGAGAAACACACCACTTTCATAGTCACAGAACACATGTGACAAAATCAGAAGTTGGAAAACGGAATCAAGTTTTTTTTATTTTTTCAAACCCACTACTTGTATTCAGTTCTGTGACTCCTTCCTCATACAAATGCCATGACTCCCTGCCCAGCCACCCATGTACAACCCTGCACACTGTACAAAATTATTTCTCAGAGCTGGGTTAAGAAAAGTAATTGGAAAGATAGGAGTGAATGAGCTGTGGGAAATACTGTAGGATAGTTTTCAAAACCTAAAAAAAAACCTAAAATGCATGGTATGAATTTAAATTGTTCAGAAACATAAAATAAGATCATATTTTCCTATCTCTGATAAGCCATAAATAGAGCAATATTTTTCAACAGCTCAAAGGGTCTCAACACCCTTGTTAAAAGTAGAAGAGCTACCAAAAGTTAATGATGACAGTAAAACATACTGATAAGAATATGGACTTGAGTCCTGGGTTTTTAGGTTGATTGCTCAAGCGACTGGTTCCATGTCCAGGGAGAAGTCTCTCAAAAAATTTCCAAGTTATAATTACCCTCCTTACTTCCAAGATGCAGAAACTGAAACAGAAATTTTAAGTCCAAGTTAGCATGAGACATAGCCAAGAATTGAATTCGGGTATATCTGAATACAAAATTCATGCTGTTTTAAATTATTGTGCCGTGACTATCTCTCCAATATTTTACAAAATATATTTTGCTCATATAAAGCCCTTAGTTTAGAGTCTCAGGCATGTCAAATGCTCAGTCAATGTTGTCTATTAAGGCTATGTTCAATGAAATTGGTCGGGCAAGGCAGTTTGGTTTGAGATGTGGAATAGCAGGAGATGGGGAGAAAGAAAGGTTGGCATTGGTTAATGTGAACAGATCTCCTTGTGCAAAATTCAAAAGATTAATTAGCCTGATGTAATGATTTTTGAAAACTCTTAGCCATGCTGCCATAAATATGTCCAAGTATGTAGCTTTTCTGTATGTTTATGTAATTTCACCCGAAAGATGAGCAATTATTATTCATGTACATAGACTGTATTTAGGTGCAAATGAGGTTTCCATGATTTAGCAAGTGTCCAAGGTAATCATTGTTTTGGGTGAACACAGGCCTGGGAGGCAGAGTCTTGGCAACTGCAGCTGAAGTGAAAGAGAGAATTTCAATCTCTCACAGCAGACTTGTCCCAGCAGGGGCTGGGACCACGACAATAAAAAGAAAAGCACAACATACTTTATGGACAAGGATTCAAATCACATTATATTAAATTAGAGACTTCATATAAAAAAGCAGTTTTCTCTTGAGAAGGAGAAGGGCTTTATATGAAGCTGCAACCTATTTATTTCTTCAGCACTCTTGCTTGTTACAAAGAATTTTGTTAATATCCCTAACTTCATCTATGGTGTGTCTGCTATGAACTTATAAAAACTTACACTTTCAAACTTTTTTATTTTACTTTGTTTCTGTTTTGCAGTTCTTTAGAATGCATCAATCACTTTAACATTGTTGCTAGAAAAATAACAAATCATGATGAGAATATTGCAATATTTTTAGAAGCACAATTTATAATTTATTTTACAATGAATGATTATGTGTGATACGACCTAGTTAAACGAACAAGAATAGAGTCATTCAAAAGACCAATAAGTAATTTTACATAACTAAATCACTTAATGATTATTTATGTTGCCTTGGTTTCCTCCAAGTAGAAAATTGCCCAATTAATATTTATTCCCGTTACCTCCACTGTTAACGTTATGAAAACTAATACATAATTTTTATAACCTGGAAAAGAATGGCAAACCTATAATATTTGTACCTTTTAAAAACTATATTCTCAAATAAATGCTGTTGACTAACTTCTTAGCCTTTCTTATTAAAAGACTTCTTATAAAGCTGAAGATGGTATAAAATTAGTGTAAGATATAAAGCTTTCACTATCTTCACACAAAAGGCTCAAATAAAATCATAAACTAACCATAGAAGCAATTATATATCAAGATGATTAACTTGTGATATATAGTTTTAAAGTTATGGATGTTTCCAGATAACTGAATGAGTAAGTCAACTAGAGCAGGAAAAAACAATGTACTAGATTGCACCCACCTTTATTTATAATAGTTTGTGATAAGGCTCCTTCTAGAAACCTATGTAAAATATAAACAAATGTTGACATTTGGAAAATGCTTGTATTTTATTTCAATAGCAGTGTGTCATCTCTAGTTCAATAGGTGTGGGAAATCTCTTAAGACATTGTTTTTGAATGCACTAGTATAAAAATTAATTTGTAAGGAAAATACTCAATATAGTGAATAAGGTAGTATTTATGCAAAATTCAAAAAGCTAAATTGTGTCTACTGTAGTCTTTTATAAATATGTATAATACTAATTACAGAAATTTGTCCTAGTTTGCTAGAAAATGGGCTAACCAAATCTCATTAGAAAGAGAAAATTCAGTAGGTAGAATCTTATTGCATCTATAAACTAAGACTCAGATAATATTCAAATGGCTTACCTTAAGCATCCTTAAATACATTATCCGAGAGTATTAACTGAAAATAAAAAAAGAGTGCATAAAAGCAGATATAAACACTTATTCCAAATATTTTAGAATACTAAGCCAGTCATTTCAATGATCCTTGACCAAGGTACAGCCATTAAATACCATGTTATCTACTTGTCTCTAATTTATGTTATATGATATTAGAAGTGGAACCAGAATACTTCTTCCTCCAATTAACCAGTTAATTGTTTAGATTCATGCAACTATTTGAAGAAATTGGTGATTTTTAAAATATGACATATATCCCTTGTGCTTTGAAGAATATCATTAAGTAAAAAGACTATCCACAGAATGGGAGAAGACATTTATAAATCATATATTTGGTAAGGGATTTGTATCTAGAATACATAAAGAATGCTTACAACTAAATTACAAAAAGGCACATCACACAATTTAAAAATGGAAAAGGATTTGAATAGCTATTTCTCCAAAGAAAGTTTTATTGTTTATTCTCTAAATATTCTAAGAAAACAATAAATTTTATACTTTAAACAGGGGAGTTTTGTGGTATATAAATTATGCCCCAATATAGCTATCAAAAGTGTGTTATTTTCTTTGGCATGTGTATGATCTTTACTTTAGATTATTTGATTATTTTGTTGTTGTTGTTGTTTAGTGTTTTTGATTTTTTAATATGGTTTCATTTTTGTTTGAAAATAAGTCATTCCAAACCTGCTATTGGATGAAAGTCATTTGCAGTTAGTACAACCCACCAGAATCATATCTACAGAAAAAAAAAAAAAACTGTAAGGAATAACAGGTTTGTAATTCTATATTGCCCTAGGAAGTAACAGTTTTCCAGATTCATGTTAGACTTGTGATCAATCGTTTGTATATGCCACATCTAAAAATCTTTAAATGTGTGTGATTTAGGAAAAATAAATGTTAAACTAAAATTCTAGGCTTCAAATATTCAGAAAGAATAGCTATTATAAGCTTGAAATCTTGCTAAGCTTATGGCTTAAAAAGCTAGTGAAAATAACAAGGGGACCCTTGAATATCTGAACAATCTTTTGATAAAATTCATCTACTGAAGTCACAGAAAGAGAAAATTAATGGAAATTAATAAATGGGTACAAGTCAAAACACAGAAATATATTTTAGGTATTTTTCTTAGGAGAGAAAGAATGGAGTTAAAATAGGGAAGAATTACAACTAAAGAAAAAAGCCATTAGATGATGGATTTTCCTACCTGCCAAATGATAAAAGTAATTTGAGATGATTTTTCCATACTAAATGAGAAACTACTAGAAAAAAAAAGACACTATGTGACCAGCAGTTGTGATATGTGTATTCTAGTCTGGGATATGTAGTAGAGCATGCAGGTTAAAAACAGCCTCGGAAATTAGGCTATCTATGTCGAATCCTACCTCCCTTACCCTCCCCGTTTCCTTGGTTTCCACAGGTAGCTATCATGGAGTAGTGTCTTTAAGTGTTATTAAGGATGATATGATTAGGCCATTCGATGTGACTCTATTACTGACTAGCACTATAACAATGAGAAAATAAGCACAGTAATGTTTATGATTTCTTCTAGCTCTGAAATTTTATGCCATCATCAATTTTTGAGGGATTTTTTGCTTGTTTGTTGTTTTGTTTTTAATTTAGCGTCTAGGTATAATAGTTTGATCTATAGACTTGTCTGCAAAAGATCACGATTCAGACCTCTGAATTCTGCTCTCACAACTGCAATGATCAGAGGAATCCCTGATAGACATCTACTGAGAAAAATGTCTGGGAAAAACATCCAGACCTGTTTATGATGACGTTTTTAATGTGTCAAATTGGCAACATAAAATATGAGGGCAGAGGAAATACAGCAGCCATTTTGTAGCATACATACATCTTCTTCCAGGCTTTCAATCAAATGCTAACTTAGGTGCTGGCTGTGAAGGTATTTTGTTGATGTAATTAAAATGGTAATCAAATAAAGTACAGGGTCTATCCTCATGAGTCTGACTTAATCAGTGTAAGCCTTTTTAGAAAGACTTAGGCATTGCCCTTAGCCATGCTCTGATATTTTTTGGGCTACAGTTTGTTTTTCCTTTATGGAACCTTCCCTTCCTCATTACCTGTGACAATAGCTTCATCATGAAGCTTCAGAGTTTCAGTCTGATTGTGATCTTCACTTCCTGACTTCATGCTCTGTGGATTCAAATTACTTCCCCACAATCATGTAAACCAATTTTTTCTTATAGCTCAGATAATAGAAAGATAAATATATAGATTGATGGATTGATTGATAAGTATATTTGTATCTTTATTAGTATATCAATATGTGTATATTGACTGCTTTTTTTCCCTCAACAAAACATTTCTAAGAGGTCTGGAAAATGATTCTTTTCCTCTTTTCCGTCCAGTTGCCTAATTAAACTGCTGATGGCATGCATATTCTTCCCAGCAGTACAAATACCCAGGCTTAGCTTGTTGTAGCAGCCCAGCTAATACAATTCTAATGGAGAAAATAAGTACAAAAAGATGGCCTAATAAAAGAACACACTCTAACACACACAATCCAACAGACACAAATCCAAGTTTCCTTATTAACCTAAATTTTCACACTTAGATACATATCCTTGGCCTTTACTCATAATATCACTGTACTTGGGGGCAAGTATGGGCAGTGGAAAGATGAGGCCTTATATTTTCCATATAATTTGGAGTATGCTATTAACACTAAAGAAGGATCTACTGCTTAGAATATACATGTTATATCAGGAATACAGAAGGACTAGAAATAATACAAGTAGCATCTCCTTGGAATGACTAAAATTTCTAAAAATATCAATATTATTTCAACTTCTCTTCAGCATTTATTTGCATTTAAGTTTTTTAGTCTACTACTTGTACGGATAAATAGTGTAAAAGGAAAATGTTAAAACCAAAAGGGTTACATATCTTTATCTAAAGGAGAATTTCTAATGGTTACAATCTCTGTACTAAATGGGAGTCCTATTAGTTTCCATGTGTATAGTTACTATGTTTTCTTGGCCATAGATTACCTGGGAGCCATAGTAATGCACTGGTCACCAAGGGCATAGAGATGCCTGGTCACCAGGGGCAACTAAAAAGAAAATGGGATTGATATGTTTAGAATCACAATAGTGCAACATCATTTCTAAAATAATGACCCATTCAGGGTCAGTTTATAGTCTTTCTCCATTGTATGTATTATACCAAATGCCTACGGATTTCTAAATTCAAGTTGATTATAGCAGTTAAACTCAGTGGAGCCAGGCTCTATTTTGAGTTGCTGGAGTTAAGTCATAGTGATCAATTTAAAGTACTCTGATGTATTATTAAGTGGCTAAATTTACATACTTAAATTGTAATAAAAGTAGCCATCGGATATTCTCTCTTGCACATTTAATTCATTATATTAACCATATTTGGAGCACATAGAAGAGTTTTCAGTAGAGAATGTTCTGAAAAATATGTGACTCTAAAGGTCTACTAAATTGCCTATGGAAAAAATGTTCCTTTTTGTAATCAATCAAAACAAAATGTACTGAATCTTCACCTAGAAAAGCATTATGCAATCCACAACTTATAGGAGCAGGATAGTGTTCAGAGAAGAGCTACAAAGACGATTAACATGTTGGACTATAAGAGCAATTTTAGAGGCTAAAAGGACAGAGATTGTTTAGCCTGGAGGAGGATGGCTTGTTGATGGTCTTCAAATATATGAGTGGTTTCTCTGCAAAGGATGGTAACCTGCTGTTTTCCATCTTTTCTGAAGACAAGACAAAAGGAAATAGACTTACATTTAGTAACTTAGATTAAAAACAAATAAAACTGTCTTGGTAGTGAACATTGTTAATCACTGAAATGATTCAGGCTATAGGCTCTTCTTCTATAAAGACTCATAAAAAATAAATGGTTTGGATCAAACTAGAGACAAGGTAATGAAAGATGGTCTCTTATGACTCCTATTAAGGTTCATTAATAGAAAACAACAACTTAAACACATATTGAAGATTTCTATATATTTCTTCAAAATAACTTTTGTAAAATGAACCTCGTGACAACAAATTGACTGACAAGTATTTCAAGTCTTTGAAGGTATATTTTTTGTTCAACTCATTTAATGAACGAAGCTCAAATTTATGAACTCATGATTTGCTATAGATAAAGTTTTGGGAACCTCTTTAAAAGTACTCCAAATTAAAAGGTGTATATTATATACATACATATATATTATATACACACAACACACATAAAACATATACGTATATGTATGTATATATGTACATGTGTGTATACATATATGAAAAAGTGTCTAATGTAACCTTACACTGTAAGTATCAATGTAAGAACACTGGACACTTGCATTATGGAAAGCATTCCCAATTTCTATATTTTAAAAATCATTTTCAAAATTTGAACTTGTCAGATTGTTGCAAATAGAATAAATACCATTAGAAAATCAATCCAGTAATAGCAAGGTTTAAAAGAAAGATATAATTCTTCTACTTCAAAATTCAAAATCCAAGAGCATCTTAGATTAGCAAATACTTAATTGTATCCTGAAGCAAAAAAAAAAAAAAATAATAATAATAATGCCAGAAAGATACAACTAGTTGTAGGTGCATAGAAGATAGAGTTATAGACTCTGCTTGAAAAAAACAGTATTTGAACTGGGTAAAATTCGACATCCCTTCATGATAAAAACTCTCAACAAATTGGGTACAGAAGGAACATATTTCAACATGATAAAGGCCATATATGACAGAACCACAGCTAGCATCATACTGAATGGGGGAGAAACTGAAATCTTTTTCTCTATAATCTGAAACATGAGAAGGATGCCCCTTTCACCATTGTTATTCAATGTAATACTGGAAGTCTTAGCTAGAGCAATTAGATAAGAGAAAGAAAGAAAAGAAATCCATATTGGAAAGGAAGAAGTCAAGCTATCTTTATTTGCATATTATATACTTTTTTATTGAGAAACACCTGAAGACTCCACACAAAAAATTTAGAACTGATAAATCAATTTAGTAAAGTTGTAGGTTAAAAAATCAACATGCAAAAATCAGTAGCATTTCTGTGTCAACAGCAAACAATCTGAAAAATAAACCAAGAAAGGAATCCCATTCAGAGTGGCTAAAATAAAATAAAATAAAATACCTAGAATTCAACCACCAATAAAGTGAAAGATTAAACATTGATGAAATATATTAGAGGGAACACAAAATCAGAAAGATATCTGTATCGCAAACAATCTGAAAAATAAACCAAGAAAGGAATCCCATTCACAGTGGCTAAAATAAAATAAAATACCTAGAATTCAACCACCAATAAAGTGAAAGATTAAACATTGATGAAATATATTAGAGGGAACACAAAATCAGAAAGATATCTGTATCGCGTGTTCATGGATTGAAAGAGTCATTATTGTTAAAATGTTCATACTACTCAATGTTATCTACAGATTCAATGCAATCTCTGTCAAAATATCAATGACATTCTTCACAGAAATAGAAAAAGCAATACTAAAATTTATGTAAAACCATAAAAGATCCAGAAGAGTCAAATAAATCCTGAGCAAAAAAAAAAAAAAAAACTAAAGCTGGAAGTATCACATTACCTGACTTCAAATTATACTACAAAGCTATACTAACCAAAGCAACATGTTAATAGCAGTAAAATACACACACACACACACACACACACAGAGAGAGAGAGAGAGAGAGAGAGAACCTAGAAATGAATTCACACATTACAGTCAACTGATATCTCACAAAGGTGCCAATAACATACACTGGGGAAAAGATAGTCTCTTCAACAAATGGTGCTGGGAAAACTGGTTATCCATATGCCAAAAAATGAAATTAGAGCTCTATCTCTCACTATATAGAAAAACTAAGTCAAAATAGATTAAATACATACATTTAAGACCTGAATCTATGAAACCACTGGAATACAACATTGAGAAAATACTTCAAGACATTGCTCTGGGAGAAAATTTCTTGAGTAAGAACTGAAAAGCACAGACGACTGAAGGAAAAATGGTCAAATGGGGTCACATCAAGTTTAAAAGCTTCTGCACAGCAAAGGAAACAATCAACAAAGGGAAGAGACTAACTACAGAATGGGAGAAAATATTTTCAAACAATTTAACTGACAAAGGTTAATAATCAGAACAAATAAATAACCCAAATAACTTAATAGCAAAACAATAATAATAAAAATCTGATTTTAAAATGGGCCAAAATCTGAACAGATATTTCTTAAAAGAAGATATACAAATGGCCAATAGTTATATGAAAAATGCTCAACATCACTAATCATTACAGAAATGCAAATACAAACCAAAGTGAGATATCGATATCATACCACCCATTAAAATGGCTTCTACCAAAAAGACAATAATGAATGCTGATGAGAAAGTGGAGAAAGGGGAACATTTGGACACTGTTGGTGGTATTGTAAATTGGTGTAGGTACTATGGAAAACAGTATGGAGATTTCTCAAAAAACTAAAAATAGAACCACTGTTCAATCAAGCAATCTCATTGCTGAGTATTTACTGCTGCACTATTCACAATAGCTAAGATATGGAATCAACCAAACTTCCATGAACTCAGATGAATAGATAAATAAACTGTGGTACATATACACAATGGGACGTTATTCAGCCACATAAAAATAATAGAACTCTGTCTTCTACAGCAATATGGATGGAATTAGAGGACATTATGTTAAGTGAAATAAGTCAGGCACATTAAGACAAATATTGCATATTACTGCTCATACACGGGAGCTCAAAATATTGATCACATGAAGGTAGAGAGTAGAATGATGGTTATCAGAGGGTGGGAAGGGTACCGGGGGAGAAGGGGATAAACAGAAGTTGGTTAATGGGTATGCACAATTAGAAGGAATATGAACTAGTATTCTATAGCAGATGAGGACAACTATAGTTAGCAATAGTGCATTGTATATTTCAAAATAACTACAGTGTATTTGGAAAGTTACCAACACCAGAGAAAAGATAAATGTTTGAGGTGATGAATATCCCAATTACCCTGATTTGATCATCATGTATTATATGATTATCAAAATATCACATGTATTCCATAAAAATGTGCAATTGTTATATATACCTAAAAATTGAATATACATATGTAAATAAAAGGTATATCGAAGCATGTTTTTATGAAAAAAATAATGATCAAGAGTTTTTTAAACAGAAAAGGGCAATGGTAGACTAGGCAGAGCAAACCACAAAGGCACGGAGGAACTGGAGAGCGTGCATGCCAAAATACATGAACAGTTCAGTGTACCTAAAGTGATCAAACAGGAGCAGTAGACTATCTGTTAGAGCCAGATTGTAAAGATGTTAGTTAAGGTATCCGGACTCCAAGCTGTTCAGTGAAAATGCATGTGCAAAATAATGTCTTTGGCCTCAGTCCAAGAGTTCTGATTTATAAGGTTATTTTGCTACAACCTTTCTAAGGATCAGTTTAAGAACCGGAGTACAAGGCAAGGACAACAGTGAAGTACACTGTGTGTCTTTGTGTCCTAAGCAACTGAATGAACCCACAGAAAGGTTGTGAGAAAGGCCAGTTGCAGCACTTCTGTTTATTCATAAATGGCTTTGCAAAGTGTTCAAGAAGATAATAATGGCAACTATCCAGCTATATTGGAGAAGAAAACAGTCAAATCTACAAAAATCTTCCAAGTCTACATTCATTGCACAGTGCTTTGGAAATGGCTAGATATTTTTTTCAATCCCTAAGAAACAGAAGATGTATTTGGGCAGATGAGTAAGGTTGATTAATTTACATGCACAGCTGCCTTCCAGGTGACTGTCACCCACTTGACAGGATGGAGCAGCCTGAAATTCCAAATATGAATATTTCATAACAAAACCGCGAGTCTTACCAATAAAAGGGATAGGGAGTTGGCGAGGAGGGCAGTGAGACATGTTTATAGTCATGTTGCCACTGGATGAATATCCCTAAGCCTACAGCTAGCTTTGAATGACAAAACGCTTCAGAAGAAATACATGATACCAGGCTTTCAACACGTCAAAGATATTTAAGACCTTACTTTCCAAATAATCACTATTTTTCTTTAACTTTGAAAAGTAATGTGGAAAACTGTTAGAGATTATGTGAATGATCTTCTATTGCTAATGTGATAAAATAAAGGCTGCAAATTTTAGGAGTACATTCAATTTTATGGATTTAGGAAACAATGACCTTCAAGAGTAGAGATCACTAACCTGCTTTATTTGTGTGGAGAACGTGTACTAATAAAAGACTAGGAATAGATAATTATAGGGATATGCTTGAGGGTAGAAATATAAAAAGTATTTTGCCTCTAGGATAAACTTTCAGTTATCTGCCTTATGAAGTAAATGTGATGATTCTTTTCGGAGCCATACCTAATTGATATAAATAGTATCACAAAAATAAAAATCTTTTTGAACCTTCTGCTAGTATGGAGGAATAAAAAGCAAAACTCTTACAAATCAGCAAACTCACAGAGGAAACAGACTATTTCAGGTATGTCCTTTGTATCCAAAGGTCAGGATTCCTGACTGAATTGAAGAATAAAGTACTTTCAGAATTTTTACCTTTTCATTGCAGTTTCATTTGTTTTTCAAAGAATTATAAATTCCTAGAGTATCTTGAGTTCATACATATGTGTAAATAAAAAGTCATCAATTATCTACTTTAAGTATTATGTACTAAAATATAATCTAGTACTTTAGCATTCATTTTGAGAAAAATATGAAAACAATAGAAAAGGGAAAATTCTCAGGTATTATAGAAGAGAAAATATATGATTGTAATGATAATATTTTTACATATAAACATATAAAAACATTTTATTTTGTGTGAGTATTGGCACAATAAATCCAGACCATTCACATAAAATGCATGCACATATATACACATATATACACTCGTTTTCTAACTCTCTTCTGATTTCAAAGCATAGGATACTCACCTATTATTCTAGCTGCAAAGTGTACTTTCTTCAAATTATCATTTTGACTCAATAAAGGTATTTGTTGTTCTGAATTTTCTAAGTAATTATCTTAATTCATTGATTTTCTAGATTAGGTGTAAAATAAGTGTAGATGTAGTACATATTCCTTCATCTGCGAGAGAGAAGAGACCAGTTTACTTTCAATAGTATCATATAAAATGAAACTTCTTTCTTTTTTGGATCATTATTTGATCATTGATCATTTTTGATGATTTGATCATTGAACACAACCTACTTCTTGTGAGCACAATACCGTTTAAAATGTTAATGCCCAAATTTTAGAGACACAAGGCACAGCAGAAAATCAAATTTTGCCTATGTGAATATAATGATCCTTTATTTCTTTATCTGGGCTTCAGCACTCCTTTGACCTAAATTTATTTATTTCCAAAAACATTAACTGCTTTTTATATAGTTTGAGCCATGAGTAAATTGTTATTATTATAGTGAAGAGCACAGGGTATTTACCTTTGTAAAATATCAATAATATTTTTTAAAGAATATGTAATTTGAAATATATTACTCATTGTTAGAATTATGGGATGAAAGTAATTTCCAGACAAATAAACTCCTTGAAGACTATGTCCTGTAGCATTCAACTTTGCTTATTTTCTACTAAGTGTTTTCCAACGAATCATCAAGAAACAGCTGGCTTGAATTTACTGAATTTAGCATTTCTGGACTTGTGACGGGAAGGATCCCTTGGCATTCAGGTCTATATAGACTCTAAATAGCAGGGCAGACATAGTTCCCTAAGAATGTTATTTGATACAATTGAATTATTCTGAACAAAATTCTACATTACTCATATCTGGTGCAGTTCATTCCCATAATCTATTTCTGTGTCCATCACCTCAAAGTGCAAATCTACAATCTAATTATTGGCAAATAATAACAGGATTTCCTTATACTAGAAGCTTTTCTTTTCTAGTCTGAAATAAAGACGGTATTTCCTACTATTCCTGTTACTGAGGATATTTCCTTAAGTGGAATCTTGTTTCACAACTAACTCCATGAGGTTCTTATTTTATAAAAGCAGAAAACAAATGAATTGGCTTTGCTTTTTGTTGGAGTAAATGGATTATAAAACAAAAATTATCAAAAATAGAGCAATATAAATTTTAGTTGGCTATAATGAAAGTTCTCAATATGTTGACCATGTTACATGTCCCTGCTCAGTTCCCTTATTGTCCCCTTTATCCTGCTGAACACCATCAAGCTTCCAGTCAGAGGGAGAGACAACCCGTGCTACAAGGCTCCTACCTGACCACAGATCAGCCCAGTTCCTTTTTGTGCTTGAATCACAGCTATTTTTAAATTGGTTAGTGTGCACTTGAAAAATCAAAAGTGGCCTCTACGTTCATTTCATTGCAATGGAAAGTTAGTCAGATGTAGTCTTCAATTAACTGGGCAAATTGTGATCTAAAAGTTTCCCCTTCATTTGTATCACTAATCTTCTCAATATGCACAGGAATAAATGCTATGCAAAATAGGCAGTGTCAAGACTGAGTACATCCCTAATAGTTTTCGTGGAAAGATATCAATTGAGAAACAGAAACCTGACTTACATTTTCCCAAGAAATAGGTAAATATTATATGTAATGGTTTAGCATCCGTAGTGCAGGTTGCATGGGATTCTCATTTTATTGAGAATATAATATTTTCAGCATATGAACATCTTTACACTTGTTGGTGAAGATATTAGAGAGAGATTTTATATAGAATTACATTGTCTTGGAAGTCAGAGTTTCTCCACTATTTTGAATTTTTCAATTTTGTGTCTCTTACCTTCTTAATAGTATTCTGATTGGATAATTCATTTCCAATATCAACGACCTTTGAATAATAAATTTTTCCTACATCACTTCTCCCAACTGGCCACTGTAGAAACCTCTAAAACTTTTTTTGGCTACTCTTTGTGAGAATGGCTATTATAGGGTTATAACTACATATGTCTCATAAAAATAAATGTAAGTAGAGACTTCTGGTATGAACATGGTTGTCTGTATCGACTTCTACCAACCTGTTCTTGCTGGAAATTATATAAAAGCAGTAAAGATCTTTTCCACATACCCCATTTAAAATGAAACTAGGAAAAATTATAGAAGCTGCACAAGAACAAGAACAAGAAGAAGAAGAAAAATAAAAGAGAGTGAAACAAGACCCAGCAGTGGCAGCACTTCAAAGGCACCAGAAAAATATACTTCCTAAAGATGAGGAGTCATTCATTCAGTAGTGCAAAAATTATGACTTGTATCAGAGTGGCAACAGAAGATTCCTAGACAAGGTTTAGAAAGAAAGTAGAAATTCAATTACCTAACAAACCATTGCATGGCCAAAAGGTAAGAAAACATAAGTAAAGTCAAACATATAAACTTAAATATATTTGCAATATATAACTCATCTACATACTTGCCGTATCTCCAGTATGTGGAACACTACCTGCCACATAATAAATATTTATTGAATGAATACAAAAATCCAATTGAAAAATTTGGCAAAGAACATAGTTTGTAAAAAATAAAGTAAAAATGGCTTTTACACATATTTAAAGATGTTCTCTCATCAGTCATAAGATAAATTATAACATTTTTATCTATTAGATTGGCAAAAACTCAAGTGCTAAAACTTCCTATTGGCAAAGTTCTGAGGAAACAGTTATTATCATATATCGCTGATGGGCATGTAATTTGTACAAGATTTATGAAAAGCA
The DNA here is from genome assembly GCF_002776525.5 of Piliocolobus tephrosceles. NCBI lineage: Eukaryota > Metazoa > Chordata > Mammalia > Primates > Cercopithecidae > Piliocolobus > Piliocolobus tephrosceles. Next base: position 172,345,060 of record NC_045437.1, read on the forward strand.
AGTTGGCAATATCTATGAAAGGTACAAAGGCACATACCTCTTGGCACAGAAATTCCAGTTTGGGTAGTATCCTAGAGATGTATGTATGTGCATAATGAAGTATGTACAAGGTTATTCATAGTAGCATTATTATTAAATGTAAAATAATGGAATAATCACGTATGCATTGATAGGGACAATAATTGGCTATGTTAATTATAATATATCTACTCAATGAAAATATGATATAGCTATAGAAATAATGAGGATTCTCCTAAGATATCCAGGATGTATGACTCATGAAAGAAAAAATCTAAGTCAATACAGCTTTTATATTATGAAACCTCAGTGCTTAAAAAGAAGGTAGAAAATAAAAATATTTATTTTTGTCATTTTTATATAGACAAACTTTGGAAGTGCTATAAGAAGCTAAAAATAGTTGTTCCCCTGCTTGAGTGATGAAACTAAAGAGACAAGAAAGAGGGACGGGAGAAAAATATGAATACACTGCTTTTTATAGCTTCAATTTTTTGAGCTGTGCAAATAAATTTCGGATTCAAAAAATTAAAATTTAATTAAGAAAGAAATTGTGGAGAAAAACAAGCAAATAAAAATAAAGTTTACCAGTGTCCAAATTCATCACAAAATAATACGATCAGATTTATAGCAGTGGGGGAAAAAAACTCACTCATTAATTCATCAAATAAATGTTGATTGAATTACTTCCATGATTTAAGATGCTGGAGATTCAAGATGATGATTCTCCTGAAGCTTGTATTATTTCCATGAAATAGAAAATAAAAAACTGACAAGTTAATATTTAAAAAAAAAAAGAAACAGAAAAACAGTTAAGTGTTATTACTAAAACAAAATAGGATGATACTATATAGATAGTGACTTGGGAGCTTTTACTTTTTTTGCTGAGTGGTCTGAGAAAGTCTCTTTCAAAATGAAAATTGACGGAGGTGATATTTGAACTATGATTTCAGTGACAAAAAGGAGGCAGTTGTACACATATCAAAAAGACAAGCACTTTATGCAGAGCCCAGCAAGAGTAAATGCTTGGTGTAAGAACAAATTTTTCATGCTTTATGGACAGAAAAAAAGTGCCCTGTGAGTACAGAGAAATGAAGAAGAACTAGAATGGCATGAATTGAGAGGTAAGTGTAGCTTCATTATGTGTAGCTATCTGGACTTTGGATGACCAGGGCAAGAGATTTGGATTGCATTTTACATGGGGTGAGAAGACACTGGAAAGTTTTACACAGAAGGATCATGTGATTTGATCTATGGAAGTAAAAGGGTTGACTCTGCTATCTGGCTGCATATTTTAGGGGGCAAGAGTTGAAGCAGAGTGACCAGATTGTCATTCTTTTGGTATTCTAGGCAGACAATAATGGTGTTTCAGCTAGTATGGAGTTGGGGAAAAATGGAAGTAATATGAAAGTCTTTATTGATCATTAGAGGTGAAGTTGAGGGAAAGAATAGAATCAAACCAATGCTAGATTTTGACTTACAAAAATAGGTATAGATCTATTTTCTAAGATGAGATAGAGTGGGGAGAAACAGGTTTAGAGAATAGAATCAAAAATTCTACTTTAGACATCTTAAGTTTGAGATAAACTTATAAGTAGAGACGAAGAGTAACTGGTTGAACATGTGTGTGAAACTCAGGGGAGAAGTAGAGTCTGGGCATAAAAATATAAAAATCCTCTGCATATAAATGATACTTAAAGCCAAAGGGGTGAGATACAAGTGAAATCACCTACAAATGACAACAGCTATAGAAGAGATGATACATACAGGACTCATCCATGGAAATGCCAATCTCCAGAAGTGCGGAAGAGCAGAGATTAGAAAATACAAAGACATTATGGATAGGATAACATGAACATATACAAAATAATAAAAACTCCATACAAACGAACGTGCCTAAGATAAAAATAATGTTAGGAACACATTTGCATCAGACATGATTTCCAAAGTGTTTATATTGTGATTATCATAGTATTTTTGGAGTCTTACTTTTCATATTAAATAAGGTAAAGGATATGAACAAACAGTTTATATAAGCAAAGATTATGAACACATGGAAAATGTGCATTCTGTCCATTACTGAAGAAATAAAAAATAATTTTTTTTTTTCAGGACACACTGTATTCTTCTTCTATGGATAAAACTATTGCTTAAATAAAAACACTCAAATTTCGTGAGATTGTGGTGAAACTAATACAGTTGAACACCGCACATGCCCAGAATATCACTACTACAACCACCATTTGAGAAAATCACCACACCAAGGAAAAGACCTGCCTGCATGATTCAGTTACCTCCTACTGGGTTCCTCCCATGACACGTGGGAATTATGGGATCTACATTTCAAGATGAGATATGGATGGAGACACAGCCAAGCCATATCAGGACTTAAATGTAAGACCTCAATCTATAAAAATTCTAGAAGAAAACCCAAGAAAAACTCTTCTGGACATTGGCCTGGACAAATAATTTATGACTAAGACATCAAAAGCAAATGCAACAAAAACAAGAATAGACAAATGGGACTTAATTGAACTAAAAAGCGTCTGCACAGCAAAATAAATACTCAACATTGTAAACAGACAACCTACAGAGTGGGAGAAAATATTTGCAAACTATGCATCCCACAAAAGGCTAGTATCAGAAATGTATGAGTAACTTCAACAAACAAACAAAACTCCATTAAGAAGTGAGTAAAGGAAATTAACAGACACTTTCTAAAAGAAGACATACAAGCATCCAACAGACATATGAAAAAACGCTCAACATCACTAACCATCAGAGAAATGCAAATTAAAATCACACTGAAAAACCATCTCACACTAATCAAAATGGCTTTTACTAAAAAAGTCAAAAATTAGCAGATATTGGAGAGGATGCAGAGAAAAGAGAATGCTTACATAATGTTGGTATGAATGTAAATTATTACAACCTCTACGAAAAACAGTGTAGACACTTCCCAAATAAGTAAAATTTGAACTATCCTTCAATCCAACAATCCCACTATTAGATATCTGCCCAAAGGAAAAGAGCTTAATATATCAAAAAGATACCTGCACTTCTATGTTTTTCAGAGCACTGTCCACATTAGCAAAGATGTGAAATGACTTAAATGTCCATCAACAGATTATTGGACAGAAAAACTGTGGTATATACATACCATAGAATACTATTCAGCCAAGCAAAATAATGAAATTAGATCCTTTGTTGCAACATGGATGGCTGAAGCCCATTATCTTAAGTGAAATAACTCAGAAACAAAAAGTTAAATACCACATGTTCTCCCTTATAAATAAGAGCTAAACAATGTGTAACCTATGGATATACAGAGTGGAATAATAGACTTTGGAGACTACAAAAGGTGGGACAGTGAGAGAGGGGTAAGGGATGAGAAAATACCTAATGGGTACAATGTACATTATTTGGGTGATGGTAACACTAAATCTCAGACTTCACTGCTGGCAATATATCCATGTAACAAAAATGCATGTATGCCCCTAAAATCTATAAAAATTAAATAAATAAATAAATAAATAAATGATACAATGAAATCTCATTGAGCAGCCAGTAGAATTGCGTAAAAATAATGATTAGAAAATTAATGCATATATTAAATTTGTTAGTTTGCTCTCAGGCATTTGCTTTATCATTTAACATATTAAATGTAACAAATTTTTATTATAACATTTTATAAAAATACGAATTTTGCAAATTATTTTCTATGTAGAAAGTACACATCAAAACTGCCACAATGATACTGCAATGAATCTCACATACTGGGCATCTTTTGACTTAGCCTGGTTTCCCCAGAAATTGGAGCTTGAGGCAAAGGCTTATGTGCTACTACTGTTTTAGGAAATGTAATCCCAGAGAGCTGACCTGAGAGACAAAGGGAGAGAAACAGTATTTTAAAAGTAGAGTATACTACAAAAATGTGCTATTGAATTAGTGGCGATTGCTTGATCCCAAAGAAGCATTCTCTAAGAAGGCAAAACACTCCATCCAGAGGGAAAAAGTGATAAAAAATGTTTTCCTCAGTGTCTCCCATGTGTTAAAGATTGTCTCTAGGGATACTGGAAAATTTTTATCCTTCCAGATTGCATATGTATGGTAGTAAACTAAATCCCATAGCATTTTGTGCCTTTGGCAACTAAAGATAGCCTTAGGGCAGGAGGCAAGAGGTTCAGGGCACATGCATGAGGCATGGTACTGTTAGGCTGCATTTGTTGGAGCCCATGCAGAGCAGATGACCACAATAGTGGCTGGAAGAAAGCATAATGAAGCTACAAATGATGTAAAGTGATGCATACGATAAGTGGTTTTCCGATTGTTGCAGGCAGCAGAAGCACCTGGGGGACTTGTTACAACACACATTGCTGGGTGCCATCCCCAGAGTTTTTTTGATTCAGTAGGTCTGAGATGGGCCAAAAAATGCATTTTTAGCAAGTTTGTAGGTGATGCAATGCTACTGACCCCAGACTACACTTTGATAAATCCTACATAAGTCTACAGTCCAGTACTCCTTCCACACATATTCCCCCAGGTCTAGGTCAGCTAGTGTATATTAGTGTACTCCTAAAATTTCTTCAGGGTATGATCTACTTCCTCCAGACCACACACTACACTTTTCTGAATGGCTTAAACTGAACGTGGACTCTGCTTATCCATCTAGAGACAGTAAAAATGGTTGGGGAGCATCTTGAGGAGAAAAGATGCTATCTTCTGAGCTATGTTCCTCAAATGGGGCTTTGGTAAAGATTGCTGGGATGAGGTTGGTCATGTCTGACGAAGGGAAAGAGTGGCTTTTGTCAGCCCAGTGGGTTCGACAGAAACTGGAAGACTAATATTCTTATCGCTGGAATCCTCAACCAAAAACTTCTTTTCTGTGGTTATCCATTTTTCCCATTCATCTAGACAGAGTGATATATTTTATGAGAAGATAGGAATAAGGTAAATCTAAAAATTATTTTAAGAAGTTTACTTTCAGTTTACTAAGCTCCATGTAATAACTATTGTGTATCTGTAATTTAGACTTTTGAAAGCAGAAAAATATTTGATGAAGGTGTTAATTGAGCAATAAGTATACCTAGAGTTATGAATACTTGGTATAAAATGTAGGATCCAAACATACAGATCTATTGTAAAAAGTTAACTATAGATAGAGACATGATTCTTTGCTTTTTGTAAAGATTATCTGTTATGAGATTTTTTTTTTTAGTTCCCTCAAAACAATTACTATAGGTGTGAAAATCACAAAATCACCTAAATCACAACATATTATCCGTTAGGAACATGCCTGCAAAATAAGAAATGAGGTTTATAAGTACAGAGAAACATCAGCAATCACATCCCATTACAGCTAATTTACAAGTGATTGCTCTTGCTGACCTTGTAGTTATAGAGGAGAAGCCCTTCCTGTGGCCCCAAGGGAGCTAATGTTTAATTGAGTTAATAATTTAATAATAGAAACTATTAGAGGATCTGTGATGTAAAAAGTAAAGGATGAAAAGATTGTACAGAAAGCAGAACATTTGGACAATTTCCACTCAGTCATTCAATATTTATTGAACACCTGTCTTACACTAAGATCCTTGCTAACGACAGCAAAGTGCAAAGACGATAAAAAAAAATACGTTTGCCCTCTAGAAAATCATATACTACTATAAGAGATAATGGGTAAAAAATTGCAAACATCTGTGAAAAGGAAATTTTTTTGAATTTGGGACAAGTGTGATGGAATTCCTTGAAGAAATGCTATTTCCGAAGTACGTAAGCCAGAATTTAATTTCTGGAAAAGTAAACCCTATAATGTACATGGTAAATTTAATATTTAAATCAAATAATAGCATATATTTACTTTAATGCATTTCACATACACATAACTTCAAGAAACACAGATAATTCATAGTGTACTCTCTCTGTCTACTTTTCCTGAACCTGACCTTGGGCCAGCCTGTCTCATGTTTGACATAGGGCTGACATTACTGTGAAAATGCGGTAAAGAAAGAAGGAAGGAAGGAAGGAAGGAAGGAAGGAAGGAAGGAAGGAAGGAAGGAAGGAAGGAAGGAAGGGGAAAGAAAGAAAGAAGAGAGAGAGAGAAAGAAAGAGAAAGAAAGAAAGAGAAAGAAAAAGAAAGAAAGAAAGAAGAGAGAGAGAGAAAGAAAGAGAAAGAAAGAAAGAAAAAGAAAGAAAGAAAGAAAGAAAGAAAGAAAGAAAGAAAGAAAGAAAGAAAGAAAGAAAGAAAGAAAGAAAGAAAGAAAGAAAGAAGGAAAGAAGAAGGAAGGAAGGAAGGGAAGGACTTTTATAATTGGAAGTGTGTCTCTATGTCACTAAATGTAACTCTAATTCATAGCACTCGTTATGAATTTGCTGTTTGGATAAATGGAGTAGTGGGACTTCTGAACTGACCTGTGTTCAGACCATTTCTTAGCCACTCCTTCTATAAAGTAAAAATCACACCACAGATACTATGTGAGAAAGCATGTCAATAGAATGCAAAATATAAAGACAATAAACTCCCCAAAGGGACTTTCTTGTAGGGAATAATTTCTTTATTTTATTTAATCAAAATATGCATTAGGTTAATATTAAATTTCAAAAATTAACCCTTAAATATTAAATCCTATTAGTTTTTAAAAGAATAAAATTTATTACAAGGAAGTATCAAATATTCTAAATAAGATTTGAAAACACCAAATATTATTGGATATGGGTCATACCTTGTGAGTTAAAAAGAGAAAGAAAGAAAGTATAAAACATTTTTGCTCTTCTTTTTCTTCTCCTCTCCTTCTCTCCCTTTATTGTCTTTCTCCTCCTTTCCCTTCTCTCCTTACCTGTCTTCCTTCTACTCTTTCTTTATTAAATATAATGAACCTTGGCTTCATCAAATAACAGACAAATGATTTGGGAGCTCAGAATATGGAGATGTTTTGCTAAGTGAAGTGATGTGAATTTTGCCTTTAAGAAGGAGGAGTTCATCACTCCTTTTTTTAAGAAAGAAAGAAAGAAAAAGCCCAGATAAGAAGTAAAAAGGATTTGGGACAAAGGCTGATATGGCCTGCCATGCATGGTAGTTACAGATTTTTTGATTAATATTCCTTTTTTACCTTTTGACAGAATTAAAAAGGTGATGCATCAGTCATAACCAATTAAACTGAATCAGGTGCCTTCCCTCTTTACACCTATCTGAGATGCCAACTAAGGGAGACTTAGAGTGTGAGTTCTGAACTGAAAACCCAAGAGAGAATGTTCCTCTTTATTTCAAATGCCTTATTTTAACATCTTCCCATGATTTAGCCTGAATCCATAATAAGGAGACTATCTCTTCTTCTTTTGTCTGCTTGACTGTATATTTCTCCTCATCCTTTCTCCAAAGCCAATTTAAGACTCAGCAACAGCACTGTCCCAATTAATATTCCAGTTGTTAAATGAATACTAAAACTGCTTTAACAGGTATATCTGGGACTCCAGTTAGTTTATGATATTGTTTCCATAAGAAAATGCATTCCAGATAAATGAAACAGCAACTTTACAATAGTTTGGGTTAGAAAAAGTCATTGATATGTTAAGCACTTACTTGTGTAAGAAGTTAAAGGACATGGAATTCAACAGTAGCAGTGTTAGCCTCCTGATTTGGATTTTTCATGTCCTGTGGGACTGGGCAAGGACAGTTGAGAGGCAAACACTGCTTCAATCTTTTATTTATTTATTTTTTAATTTTACAGTAGACAATGGCAAAAGGTAGATGGCTATTTTAAATGTCATCTTTTGTTGATTGGTTTATAGCGTAATCTTTTTATAAAGGTCTACCAAAAAGTAATGAAATAGTATTTGATTTCACACTGACAGGAAACTGTGCAGCATAAATAATTATGAAAGAAACTAAAAATGTTTATAGTCCATGAGAAGCATAAAACTATACTAAAAGAACCATATGAATACATTGCATCCACTCTCTTTGATCTTTTGAATTAGAAGTTTCAAGTACCTTTGATACTTGGTAAGAAGGTGGGATTGCAATTGTTTTACTTCTAAAAATGTATTTGAGATTTCACCAAGTTTCATCTATTTTTCTCAGAATTTTATGATCTAAATCTAACCTCTCAGCTGGCTTCTGTCAGCTTTTTGCGTTACCACTTTACCTCCAATCTTCTCATAGTCACCCAATGACATCTCCCTTATTGATGACAAAGCTATTATTTTTTCTTAGTAATATGTCCCTAAACTCTCTTTTGTTAAAGATTACATCTTATTACCACTTCCAAAGGACTTCTTTTCCCATTTTTCTAAATATATCAAAATGAATAAAACAGTAATTTTAAAAAGTAGTTCTGTGGAAATTTCCACACTTTTCCTTTCTTTAAGCAATGTATCTTTCATCTAGAGGTGAAAGTCACTTTTGATAACTAATATTATTGTTCAAGATATATCTTTATTGCAGAGAAAATAAACACTTCTAATTCTTTACTTAATTTTTATGTTGTGAAGCTAAGTAAGGTGAAAACAAAGCAACCAGAAATTTTAAAAGTATGTATTCTGATTAGTTGAAAAGTAGCACATTGAGTTTTCTACTATGAGGATAATATGGCTTTAGGTTTATTGGAATTTTGAGAAAGCAAACTTTGAATGAAGCAACTCTAGCTCTTGGAAAGCTTTTCAAAGGCACAAAAAAACCCCTGCCAATAGAGTGAAGAAAGCACAGGAAACAGCGGAGAAATTATTTCTTAAGTGTAAATTAATAAAAATATTGTTTCTTATTTCTAAAAGTACTTAACTCAGAATCATCGTTGCCCTATGTAAGCATCACACATAAAGTATATACTAGCTTTTTTCCATGAAACTTAAATGTACATAGAAAAAATGTTCCATCCCAACACCCCCATGCCAATCCTTGAGTATACTGAAAGATTAGGCAGATACTCTGCCAATGGTCTGAGATTTAAGCTCAGTCTTAAGTTTAGCCAGGAGAAGATAAGCAGCAAATTCTTCTATGAATCACACTGAAGGGCTGTCTTACAAAATCCAGATGGAGGGAATTTAATCACTTACTTGCCATGCCAAAGCTTCAGTTATATCAGACCCTTTTGCACACCATCCCACATCATCCTCTCAGACTCACCTGGTTCTGTAAATAGTTTCTGATAAGACTAGACTTAGTTATATTGACAGTGCCTTGGTTCAAACATTTTTTGCACAAATTTTTCTTTCTTTCTGGGCTTTTCTAAGTCTTGATATGCAGCAGTGTTGAGAGACTGTATGGCATGCATACACACACAGTTCAAGAGTATAAGATATTACTTGCGTTTCAAGATAAGTGTGTCATGCGCTTTTTGCTTAGAGATCTTTTGTGGAAATTTTGAGAAACATTTTATTTACTCCTCAGAAGGACTTCAAGAGATCTATCTCCAACTGATGCATCCACTGAGCAATCCGATAATGTATGTTCGGGTGTACTCTTTTTCCTTTGCTGCCCACTCTTGCTGGAAACTCATTTAGCTCTCCAAATTGAGCTTCCATCGCTTTCTAAATAAACCACCTATGTACAAATCCTTTACAGTCTCTGTTTTTGGTGAAAAACCAAGCTAAATTCGAGAGGAATCTAAATTCTATTTAGAATACTCTTAGTGGTTTTGAGGTAGAACTATCAATTTTCTAAACCTGCACGGCTAACAAGACTCATCCAGAGATGTATGTGTAGGCACAAGAGAGTGGAATTGAATTAAGATTTTATTCAGTATTACCCAAAGCTTACTACATGATGCTACTTACAATCAGTGAAAGTTGCTCCTACTTTTACTATTCTAATAGTTTTCTTTTTTTTTAACTACCTTGATAGATCTTCAACCTACAAAGGTCTCTCTCATTTTCCCTTATCAAGGTGTCCTGCCTTAAAGGGTTGCACTCTCCAGTATCTTATCCAAACATTTTCAAGACCAGCTATCTACTGTATGCTATTCTTTATTATAAGACTTGGAAGTGACATTGCTGCCCCAAGGTACCACAAATCATTCATAGCCTAGACAAATCACTTTGTCCATTGACTTTATTTCAAATGGATACACAGAACTAAAATTATTTCCATTAAAGAAGTAGACATGATATTAATAAAATACTTCCTACATGATGTATATTCATAGTATTTTGCTTTACTCTTTTCACAAAAATATAGTAATTCATGTGCTTTATTACGTTAATCACACTTGTTTAAAACATTGTATTACATCCTCCAATTAGCTACATAGACTCTCACAATAACCTCACTAGAATATTTACAGAAATGCAATGAGTCAAACGTTATATTTCATAATACATTTAATATTATTAAAGTAAAAAAGTAAAGTAAAAAAGTTGTATAAGCAGCATACTCTGATTTGTAAGATGATATATATGCACAGTACTGTAATACAAGTGGAAAAAGATAATGTCATATATCCAATCTTTTGTGTTTGGTTGTTTGTTTGTCAATATCTTTTGGATTTCAGGTACAAAGGACAGAGTTTATCATACTGTCTATTGCACATAATCAACTTTGTTTAATGAAAGTTTCCTTTCTTGCTTTATTCATTTATCTTTAATTCATTCATTTATATTAATATATATTACTTTCCTTTGCTTCCTCCTCAGGCAACAATTATAATGCATTTAATTTTATTTGAAATTATTTTAGAAAATGCAAATTATATAATGTGAAGATACTTCAATTTACTTAAATGGTATTATATATGTCATTATAGTTCCTATTTCTTTCGCTAAGCTTTATTCTTAAAAACCAGAGTTTTACTTCTGTTAAGAATATAGAAAGCCATAAGAGAACACAGATCCCACCCAACAATAAGTAAAACAAAGAAAATATTCGGAACCAGAGTTATTGGGGTTTTTGTTTGTTTGCTTGCTTGTTCGCTTTCTTTTCAATTCTTCAATGAATTGAAATCCCAAGGCAATGACGTACTTTGATTTTCAAAGGGTAACAAATTCCTCTAAGGAAAGACAGGACAGGCCATGCTAAGTATTTTGCCCTGGCAAAGCACAACATCAAACAGAGATGACACTCTTTAAAGTGAGTAAGAAAAAAAAAAAAAAAACTTCAGTGTTAACAAACACATAAACAGAGGGTGTGGGCTAGTGGGACAGGTTAAAATTCTGGAGAGTTCTAAATACAAAAGTAGTCTTCACCCACTTGCGAGATCTTTCTCATGAACCTCCACCAGGTGTCTATAGGGTGGAATCAAAAAAGGACACCTGAGAAAGTCTCCCTTAATGGTGAAACATTGAGGTAAGTTGCTACTATAGAACAGGTGTGAAACCCACGATTAACTCTTCTCTCATATAAAGCAAAAACTGTCTTCCTCTAGGTAAGGGGCAAGAAATCTTTCAGCTTATATTCCAGACAAAGGTAAGCTGCCTCTGGAGAAAAAATAGGGGAAAATCTGTCTGTCTTTTAGAGAAAATCTTTCTTCTTTTTATCCCAAGCAAAGGCTGGCTACTGCTGGAGAAAGGATAAATTCTCTATTGTTTCAAGGCTCCTATGCAAATACAAAGCACTATACTGTTGCTACTGGAGGAGAAGTAAAAAAACTGTTTATGTTCAAGACCACCTGGACAAGACTTCTTAACTATGAAAGGCAGTTTTGTTGCTGTGGAGGAAAAGACAACAATACTGAGAATAGACTCTCTCCCCATTCTCTGAGACTCAGGGTTAAACAGACTAATAGAAGTCTCAATTCCCCAGACAACCTGGCAGAAGCAGAGGCATACCAATTCCCAGGAGTTAACACTGTTTACTTTAGTCTCTATTGTTCTTTTGCATACAATACGTAAATCTAATTTTAAATATTTCAAGAGACATGAATAAGCATGAAAAAAAAGAACTCATCATCAAGGGAGAAAGCAGTCAACAGAACCAGACCCAGAAATGAACATATTTTGAAACTATTTGACTAGGACTTTTAGATAATTATAATGAATATGTTCATTAATCTATGGAAAATAAGAACAGTATGGAACAGATGGAGAATTTTAGCAGTAAGATAGAAATTATAAAGGAAATTCAGTGAAACGACAGATTAAGAAAACATGATATCAAAGTTGAAATTTTTTTCACATGCTTATTTGCAGACTAAAGACATTACAGAAAGTTAGCAGTGAATTAGAATATATTTTGATTAAAGTTTTCCAAAATATAATATGTATGTGTGAGTGTGTGTGTGTGTGTAGAGAGAATGAAATATAGTGAAAAAATAAAATATCCAAGACCATTAATAAATGATCAAATATATGTGTATTTGCATTCCCAGCCTTAGACAAGAGAGACAAAGAGAATAGGGTTGTAGAATCATTTGAAAAGATAATGGGGAGAACTTTACAAAATTAATGAAAGACTAAATAAACCACAACTCTAATAAATTCAGAGAACTCAAGTCTGGATACATATAAAGAATAACATATATAGGCATGTCATAGTCAAACTGCTGAAAACCAAAGATGAGTAAAAGGTAATGAAGGTTGGAGAAGCTAGAGAAACACTTTATATGAGGGAACAGAGGTAACAATTACATCATATGTATCATTTAAAAGTACGCAGTCCAAAGAAAAGGAGGTAATATACAGTACTCAAACAAAAACAGCCAAACCAAAAGTTTAAAATAAATGTTAAAAGCAGTTATTTAAGCAGAAATAATATAACAGATACATTTATAAATACACAAAAGGGTGAGGTATAGCAATAATATAAGAAAATGTATAAACTATATTTTTCCTTATTTTAAATCTCTTTAAAATTCAAATGTGTAAACCAAAATAGTAACAGTGTATTTTGGTGGTTATAATATATGTAAAAGTAAAATGAATGACATAAATAGCACAAAGCAAGATGAGGAGAAAACGAATGTATAGTCTATGTATAGTCTAAGTCTATACACTACTTGTAACGTAGTGTAATATTATTTGAATATTATAAGCTAAACACACACATATATATATATATATAGAGAGAGAGAGAGAGACATAGGTATATAAAACCCTATAACAATCACTAAAAAAAAAAAAAAAAAAGAAAGAAAAAAGAAGTGTAACTAATAAATAATTAGTGGAGATAACATTAAATAATAAAAATAATCCAAGAAGGCATGGAAAGAGGAAAATTAGAATAAAGAACCGGTATTACAAATTGAAAACAAAAGTAAAAAGAAATATTTGAACCCAAACATATTAATGATTATTTTAAATGTAATTGTTTTAAACACTCCAATAAAAGACAAAGATTATCAATTTGGATAACAAAGCCATACTGAATTGCATGCTGTTTACAAAATATATATGTAAAGATACATATAGAAAAAGCAGAAGGATGGGAAAAGATACACCATTAAAATAAACATGAAAAGGAAACTGTAGTGGCTATGTAAATATGATACAAAGTGTAATTCAAAACAAGACATTTTACCAGGGAGTAAAATCAACTAATTGATATTTAAAGAACTTTCAACTTAACAGCAGAATGGACATTAGTTTCAAGTGGATATGAAGCATTTAAGAAGAGAGACTAGGGGGTGGTGCCAAGATGGCCAAATAGGAACAGCTCCAGTCTCCAGCTCCCAGCGTGAGTGTGGCGGAGGATGGGTGAGCTCTGCATTTCCAACTGAGGTACTGGGTTCATCTCACTGGGACTTGCCAGACAAGTGGGTGCAGCCCACAGAAGCAAGGCGGGGCATCACGTCACCCGGGAAGCCCAGGGGGTCAGGGAATACCCTTTCCTAGCAAGGCAAGCCGTGACAGACAGCACTTGGAAAATCAGGACACTCTCACCCTATTATTGTGTTTTTCCGGAGGCCTTAGCAAAGGGCATACCAGGGATTATATCCCGTGCCTGGCTCGGAGGGTCCCACGCCCATGGAGCAGTCTGAGATCAAACTGCAAGGCAGCAGCAAGGCTGGGGGAGGGGCGTCCACCATTGCTGAGGCTTGAGTACGTAAACAAAGCTGCTGGAAAGCTCAAATTGGGTGGAGCCTACCGCAGTTCAAGGAGGCCTGCCTGCCTCTATAGACTATACCTCCAGGAGCAGGGCATAGCTGAACAAAAGGCAGCAGAAACTTCTGCCACTTAAACGTCCCTGTCTGACAGCTTTGAAGAGAGTAGTGGTTCTCCCAGCACAGAGTTTGAGATCTGAGAAGGAACACACTGCATCCTCAAGTGGGTCCCTGACCCCCGAGTAGCCTAACAGGGAGGCACCTCCCAGTACGGGGGCGACTGACAACTCATAAGTTCGGGTGCCCCTCTGAGATGAAACTTCCAGAGGAAGGATTAGGCAGCAGCATTTGCTGTTCTGCAGCCTCTGCTGGTGATACCCAGGCAAACAGAGTCTGGAGTGGACCTCCAGCAAACTCCAGCAGACCTGCAGCTGAGGGTCCTGACTGTTAGAAGGAAAACTAACAAACAGAAAGGACATCCATACCAAAACCGCATCTGTACGTCACCATCGTCAAAGACCAAACGTAGATAAAACCACAAACATGGGGAGAAACCAGAGCAGAAAAGCTGAAAATTCTAAAAATCAGAGCACCTCTTCTCCTCCAAAGGAACGGAGCTCCTCGCCAGCAATGGAACAAAGCTAAACGGAGAATGACTTTGACGGACCAGTCGAGACAAGGCTTCAGACCATCGGTAATAACAAACTTCTCCGAGCTAAAGGAGGATGTCTGAACCCATCACAAAGAAGCTAAAAACCTTGAAAAAAGAGTAGACGAACAGCTAACTAGAATAAACTGTGTAGAGAAGTCCTTAAATGACCTGAGGGAGCTGAAAACCATCGCCTGAGAACTACGTGACGCATGCACAAGCTTCAATAGTTGATTTGATCAAATGGCAGAAAGGGTGGCAGTGAATGAAGATCAAATGAATGAAATGAAGTGAGAAGAGAAGTTTAGAGAAAAAAGAGTAAAAAGAAATGAACAAAGTCTCTGAGAAATATGGGACTACATGAAAAGACCAAATCTGTGTCCAATTGGTGTACCTGAAAGTGACAGGGGAACAGAATCAAGTTGGAAAACACTCTTCAGGATATCATCCAGGAGAACTTCCCCAACCTAGCAGGACAGGCCAACATTCAAATTCAGGAAATACAGACAACACCACAAAGATATTCCTCAAGAAGAGCAACTCCAAGACACATAATTGTCAGATTCACCAAAGTTGAAATGAAGGAAAAAATCTTAAGGGCAGCCAGAGAGAAAGGTCGGGTTACCCACAAAGGGAAGCCCATCAAACTAACAGTGGATCTCTCAGCAGAAACTCTACAAGCAAGAAGAGAGTGTGGGCCAATATTCAACATTCTTAAAGAAAAGAATTTTCAACCCAGAATTTCCTATCCAGCCAAACTAAGCTTCATAAGTGATTGAGAAATAAAATACTTTACAGACGAACAAATGCTGAGAGATTTTATCACCACCAGGCCTGCCCTACAAGAGACCCTGAAGGAAGCACTAAACATGGAAAGGAACAACAGGTACCAGCCACTGCAAAACATGCCAAATTGTAACGACTGTCAATACTAGGAAGAAACTGCATCAACTAATGAGCAAAATAACCAGCTAACATCATAATGACAGGATCAAGTTCACACATAACAATATTAACCTTAAATGCAAATGGTCTAAAGGCTCCAATTAAAAGACAGAGACTGGCAAATTGGATAAAGAGTCAAGACCCATCAGTGTGCTGTATTCAGAATGATCTCACGTGCAGAGACACATATAGGCTCAAAATAAAGGAATGTAGGAAGATCCACCAAGCAAATGGAAAGCAAAAAATAAATAAATAAATAAAATAACAACAACAACAAAAAAAACGGCAGGGGTTGCAATCCTAGTCTCTGATATGATAAAGCAGACATTAAACCAACAAAGCTCAAAAGAGACAAAGAAGGACATTACATAATGGTAAAGGGATTAATTCAACAAGAAGAGCTAACTTTCCTAAATATATATGCACCCAATACAGGAGCACCCACATTCATAAAGCAAGTCCTGAGAGACCTAAAAAGAGATTTAGACTCCTTAGACTCTCACACAATAATAATGGGAGACTTTAACACCCCACTGTCAACATTAGACAGATCAACAAGACAGAAAGTTAAAAAGGATATCCAGAAATTGAACTCAACTCTGCACCGAGCAGACCTAGCAGACATCTACAGAACTCTCCACCCCAAAGCAACAGAATATACATTCTTCTCAGCACCACATCACACTTATTCCAAAATTGACCACATAGTTGGAAGTAAAGCACTCCTCAGCAAATGTACAAGAACAGAAATTATAACAAACTGTCTCTCAGACCACAGTGCAATCAAACTAGAGCTCAGTATTAAGAAACTCACTCAAAACCACACAACTACATGGAAAATGAACAACCTGCTCCTGAATGACAACTGGCTACATAATGAAACGAAGGCAGAAATAAAGATGTTCTTTGAAACCAATGAGAACAAAGACACAACATACCAGAATCTCTGGGACACATTTAAAGCAGTGTGTAGAGGGAAATTTATAGCACTAAATGCCCACAAGAGAAAGCCCGAGAGATCTAAAATCAACACCCTAACATCACAATTAAAAGAACTAGAGAAGCAAGAGCAAACACATTCAAAAGTTAGCAGAGGGCAAGAAATAACTAAGATCAGAGCAGAACTGAAGGAGATAGAGACACACACACAAAAAAAACCTTCAAAAAATCAATGAATCCAGGACCTGGTTTTTTGAAAAGATCAACAAAATTGATAAACCACTAGCAAGACTAATACAGAAGAAAAGAAAGAAGAATCAAATAGACACAATAAAAAAAATGATAAAGGGGATGTCACCACTGATCCCATAGAAATACAAACTACCATCAGAGAATATTATAAACACCTCTATGCAAATAAACTAGAAAATCTGGAAGTAATGGATAAATTCCTGGACACATACACCCTCCCAACACTAAACCAGGAAGAAGTTGAATCCCTGAATAGACAAATAACAGGTTCTGAAATTGAACCAATAATTAATAGCCTACCAAACAAAAAAAGTCCAGGACCAGACAGATTCACGGCCAAATTCTACCAAAGGTCCAAGAGGAGCTGGTTCCATTCCTTCTGAAATTATTCCTGTCAATAGAAAAAGAAGCAATCCTCCCTAATTCATTTTATGAGGCCACCATCATCCTGATACCAAAGCCTGGCAGAGATACAACAAAAAAAAGAGAATTTTAGACCAATATCCCTGATGAACATCGATGCAAAAATCCTCAATAAAATACTGGCAAACGGAATCCAGCAGCACATCAAAGAGCTTATCCACCATGATCAAGTGGGTTTCATCCCTGGGATGTAAGGCTGGTTCAACATATGCAAATCAATAAATGTAATCCAGCATATAAACAGATCCAAAGACAAAAGCCACATGATTATCTTAATAGATGCAGAAAAGACCTTTGACAAAATTCAATAGCCCTTCATGCTAAAAACTCTCAATAAACTAGGTATTGATGGAATGTATCTCAAAATAATGAGAGCTCTTTATGACAAACCCACAGCCAATATCATACTGAATGGACAAAAACTGGAAGCATTCCATTTGAAAACTGGCACAAGACAGGGATGCCCTCTCTCACCACTCCTATTCAACATAGTGTTGGAAGTTCTGGCTAGGGCAATCAGGCAGGAGAAAGAAACAAAGGGTATTCCATTAGGAAAAGAGGAAGTCAAATTGTCCCTGTTTGCTGATGACATGATTGTATATTTACAAAACCCCATCATCTCAGTCCAAAATCTCCTTAAGCTGATAAGCAACTTCAGGAAAGTCTCAGTATACAAAATCAATGTGCAAAAATCACAAACGTTCCTATACACCAATAACAGACAAACAGAGTCAAATCATGAGTGAACTCCCATTCACAATAGCTTCAAAGAGAATAAAATACCTAGGAATTCAACTTACAAAGGATGTGAAGGACCTCTTCTAGGAGAACTACAAACCACGGCTCAGCGAAATAAAAGAGGACACAAACAAATGGAAGAACATTCCATGCTATGGATAGGAAGAATCAATGTTGTGAAAATGGCCATACTGCCTAAGGTAATTTATAGATTCAATGCCATCCCCATCAAGCTACCAATGACTTTCTTCACAAATTTGGAAAAATCTACTTTAAAGTTCATATGGAACCAAAAACGACCCCGCATTGCCAAGACAATCCTAAGCCAAAAGAACAAAGCTGGAGGCATCACACTACCTGACTTCAAACTATACTACAAGGCTACAGTAACCAAAACAGCATGGTACTAGTACCAAAACAGAGATATAGACCAATGGAACTGAATAGAGCCTTCGGAAATAATATCACACATCTACAGCCATCTGATCTTTAACAAACCTGACGAAAGCAGGAAATAGGGAAAGGATTCCCTATTTAATAAATGGCACTTGGAAAACTGGCTAGCCATATGTAGAAAGCTGAAACTGGATCCCTTCCTTACCCCTTTTACAAAAATCAATTCAAGATGGATTAGAGACTTAAATGTTAGACGTAAAACCATAAAAACCCTAGAAGAAAACCTAGGCAATACCATTCAGGGCATAAGCATGGGCAAGGACTTCATGTCTAAAACACCAAAAGCAACGGCAACAAAAGCCACAATTGACAAGTGGGATCTAATTAAACTAAAGAGCTTCTGCACAGCAAAAGAAACTACCATCAGAGTGAACAGGCAACCTCCAGAACAGGAGAAAATTTTTACAATCTACCCTTCTGACAAAGGGCTAATATCCAGAATCTACAAAGAACTTAAACAAATTTATCAGAAAAAATCAAACAACCCCATCAAAAAGTGGGCGAAGGATATGAACAGACACTTCTCAAAAGAAGACATTTATGCAGCCAACAGACACATGAAAAAATGCTCATCACACTCGCCATCAGAAAAATTCAAATCAAAACCACAATGGAATGCCATCTCACACCAGTTAGAATGGCGATCATTAAAAAGTCAGGAAACAACAGGTGCTAGAGATGATGTGGAGAAATAGGAATGCTTTTACACATTGGTGGGACTATAAACCAGTTCAACCATTGTGGAAGATAGTGTGACGATTTCTCAAGGATCTAGAAATAGAAATACCATTTGACCCAGCCATCCCATTACTGGGTATATACCCAAAGGATCATAAATCATGCTGCTATAAAGACACATGCACACGTATGTTTATTGCGGCACTATTCACAATAGCAAAGACTTGGAATCAACCCAAATGTCCATCAGTGACAGACTGGATTAAGAAAATGTGGCATATATACACCATGGAATACTATGCAGCCATAAAAAAGGTTGAGTTCATGTCCTTTGTAGGGACATGGATGAAGTTGAAAACCATCATTCTGAGCAAACCATCACAAGGACAAAATCAAATGCTCCATGTTCTCACTCATAGGTGGGAATTGAACAATGAGAACACATGGACGTAGGGTGGGGAACATCACACACCGAGGCCTGCCGAAGGGGTGGGGGAAGGGGGTAGGGATAGCATTAGGAGATATACCTAATGTAAATGACGAGTTAATGGGTGCAGCACACCAACACGGCACATGTATACACATGTAACAAACCTGCACGTTGTGCACATATACCCTAGAACTTAAAGTATAATAATAATAAAAAAAGAAAAATAAATAAAGATATTATTTTCCTCATCAAAATAAATAACAAGAGAGACTATAATTTGAGCCACAGAGCAAAATCAATAAATTTAAAAGAATTAAAATTATACATGTGTTTTCTGACCATAATAGAATTAAGCTGTATATTAACACACATATATTTTATATATATATCACATGTTTATATATCAAATATACATATATAACAGTAATATGTATGGAAAATTCTCAAGTAATTACAAAGTAAACAACACATTTCTATGTAGCCCATGGTTCAAAGAAAGCAAAGGCAAATTAGACAACATTTTGAACTAAATAAAAATGCTAATGGTATATCAAAGTTTGTGGAATGCAGCTAGAACAATGTTTTGAAAGAAATTTATAGCATTAAATACTTACAATACAAGAAAAGTCTCAAATAGTGGTATTAGCTTCTAATATAATAAACTGGATAGAGAAGAAAATCTCAAATCAGATAGAAGAAAGAAAATAATAAATGTAAGAGCAAAAGTTAATTTAAAAAAACAGAAAAAAACTAAAGTAAAAGCAAATAAAAGCAGATTTTTTAAAAAGATTGATGAAATTGATATAACTCTAGGTAGATTGATCAATATCAGGAAGGATATATATAAAATATGTAATATATACAAATGTTACAGATATTTACTTATATGTCCATTTTGCCATAAATACATCTAATTCACTGTTTTCAATCATGGTATACATTTACTTACATTTACTCACGTTTTCTGGCGATGTCACCCAAATTGCCTGTAACACCTGACCACCATAAACATTGTTGCAATTACCAGCTTCTCACATGGGTATGAGAATTGCTATGAAATATGTGCCTGTGCATATTAGGACAGCATTGCTGAAAACTCATTTTCCCTCTCAACTGCACTTGCATGTCTTTAGTGCATCTATCTATCCGAGAGGTTAGAGAGACTTATGTGCGAACATCAGACTCTGCCCTAGGGGTCATCCCATGCCCTTAGCTTCATAAGCTACCCGATACATTTTCAGAAATTATTTTTTTCATCTCTGATTGTTCTCATCTGATTGGTCCATAGTCACTGCTTTTTTTTTTTTTTTTTTTTTCTTTGAGACAGGGTCTCGCTCTGTGGCCCAGGCTGGAGTGCAGTGGCCGGATCTCAGCTCACTGCAAGCTCTGCCTCCCAGGTTTACGCCATTCTCCTGCCTCAGCCTCCCGAGTAGCTGGGACTACAGGCGCCGCCACCTAGCCCGGCTAGTTTTTTGTATTTTTTTTTAGTAGAGACGGGGTTTCACCGTGTTAGCCAGGATGGTCTCGATCTCCTGACCTCCTGATCCGCCCGTCTCAGCCTCCCAAAGTGCTGGGATTACAGGCTTGAGCCACTAGGCCCAGCCAATCATTGCTTTTTAAATCATCTTCCCATCTTATGTTCTCTGAAACTGGTCTTCATCAGTAACGCTGTTTCACAGCAGTGTTTCGATTCTGCCTTTTAATTAATTAATTCATGTTTTCTCTCCTATTCCATTCAGGCTTACTGGTTCTCTGAGAGACTGTCTCTTCTCAGATTTCAGTTTCATTTTAACATTTTTCTTATGTGCTCTGACCCATTCTTATTTCCAAAGATAAACAACAAAACCCAGGTAGATGCCCAGATTTTCAATAATCTGTTATCTCGAAAAACTCATACACTCAACTTCACCCTAACCTCATCTTCATCACAGTTGGAAAGATGAATTGAGTGATTAACATCTGTAGTTTGAATACATTTGAATGTGTGATTAGAAGTTGTGGGCTCAAGCTTTTCTTTTTTTTTTTTTTTTAATGAGTAAAACTAAAGACATTGCCTTTAAAAAATTTGCAGTTACATAAACAGATTATCTACAATATACCACTACATTTGTGACAATTCTTAAGTGCCTTTTTCAATAAAGTATCAAATTAATCATGGATTTTTCTCTCAGCTGCTTGATTTATATCCTGAATTCAATTTCCTGCATTGCAAGTCACAGGCATAAAATAATATTTTTCTGCTTTTCTGTAATTAAACACAAAGGAGTAATTGTGGTATTTATATTTACCATAAAATCTAAGTGATATGTAAGAATTTTCATTAAAAGGACACTATAGAACTGTTATTTTTATGATTTATGGAAAAGACAATTCCAGTGTACTAGATTACACCTTAATGAAGTGAATAATCCCTAACTTGTAAAAAGAACAGGAAGAGAAATCTAAGGAGTAGTTACTACGTGATGTACAAGAGACTAAGAAGTATGCAAACTGTAGAGAGTCCTAACTGATTGTTCAAAATGAGCATCCTAAGCACGGTTGTGTCTTATACAGCTCTTCCTCACATCCTCGGAACCTTCCTGCACTCCAGCCATTGCTGTGGCAAGTAGTTGGAGTAACATGGTAGCAGTGTACCATAAAGGTAGTATCACTTGTCTCCACCTCAACCCTGGAGTTTCTCTGTCACCACCTCATGGGACGTATTAAGAAACCTGTTCCACCATCCTGATGTGTACACAAATTTGAAAGTACTTACCAAAATGATAAAGCAAAACCATGAAGAGAGTGGAATAGTCCATTGAAAGATAATATGTACAATATAACACTTAAAGACCCACAGGATTGTAAAGTTAATTGGATAATTTATTGTATTTCTTTGGCTTAAAACAATGCACAGATAGTTGACTTTTTCCTCAGACACTATTAAATCTTTAATGCCATTCAACTCACTACATTTTATATATTTCCCAGGCAGCTGCCAAAAGGAAAAGAAACAAAAGTCAATCTAATTAAAAGAATGAAGTCCTATTAGTACTTTTCCAACAAGAACTTGCCTTCTCCTCTTAATGTGGATACATGAGGATAAGTATTTACTTAATATTTTTAAATTCACTGTACTATCAATGAAGCAAAAACCTCTTTTTATAGCACCAGAGATATCTTATTAACAGAAGTTATAATCTAACTCTTATTAACATTCCCACAACATTATATCCAGCAGATAAAACTTTCAGCATCTTCTTTTTTAATATTTGCATGGTTCCCAAAGAGATTCATCAGTTTCATCTATCCAAAGTAACCTGTGCAGTTATTTGTATAAGTCAAACATATATATGTAAGCAGACTCCCCAACACATTCACACATAAGCTGATTATGTTCTTTAGTTTGCTAATGAATTATATCATTCAGTCAGTAGATGTCAAGGAGCTATAAAGTTGATATCATGCATGGTTTCTGGAAATAAGGGAGGTAAGCTAGCTACTTTGAAAGGTCTTTTGGCTACAATACGACTAAAATCTGGTTAAAACATACTTTGAAAGACATTGAGGTCAAGGTTCATAACAAATAAGGAAAATCTTCAAAGAGTAAAAAATTAAGCCAAAAGCACCACCACCACCACAACAAAACAATGAACTTTAATGAGAGAAAGTAGCTGTGAATGATACATAATTGCCCTGGAAACTAATACTACTGGTGATGCTGCAATTAGAGCCAAGGCCTTGGGAATACCAGTGGAAGAGCTGGACCTAAAATCACTGGATTGAGATTGAAACACTGAGGAGGTTAAAGTGGCTTCAGATTAATAGCAGGTTCTGGGATCCAGGCGGAACAGATAAAATTCTCTTTGGAGGTTAACATCACTGAGTCAGACCCAGTTTTTTACAAACTAAGTTCAATCAAGTATAGCTAATATATTTTAATCATAAAAACAAACCTAGCTGGGCACAGTGGCTCATGCTTGTAATCCCAGCACTTTGGAAGGCTGAAGCTGGCAGATCACGAGGTCAGGAGACAGAGACCATCCTGGCTAACACGGTGAAACCCCATCTCTACTAAAAATACAAAATCAAAAATTAGCCAGGTGTGGTGGCGGCGCCTGTAGTCCCAGTGGACTTGGGAGGCTGAGGCGGGAGAATGTCCTGAACCCAGGAGGCGGAGCTTGCAGTGAGCCCAGATGGTGCCACTGCACTCCAGCCTGGGCGACTGAGCGAGACTCCATCTCAAAAACCAACAAATAAACCTAGAAAATACAGTAACATGAGGTAGAGTAAAGCAGAAACTAAAAAAACAGCAACTTTAGGCCTCTGAAAGACTTCAGAAAATATAGTTATTGGAAAAAATATAAAATCATGTAATATATTCAAGAGAAAAAGAAGAAAGTTTTTTTTTTGTTTTTTTTTTTTAAGTGAACAACCAAAAATAAACTATTACA
Source organism: Piliocolobus tephrosceles (assembly GCF_002776525.5). NCBI lineage: Eukaryota > Metazoa > Chordata > Mammalia > Primates > Cercopithecidae > Piliocolobus > Piliocolobus tephrosceles. The sequence goes on from NC_045437.1 coordinate 172,368,982, forward strand.
ATTACAATACTTATCTGGAAAAGACTAAAGTGAAAGTCTAGAACAAAAATTTACAATTAATTTGTAGGTAAGAAAGCAGCCAAAGCTTATAAAAGAATTGGAAGATAGATGTGGAGCATCATAAACATCATAGTTTAAAGACACAAGAAAATGGGAAATATGAAAGAATGTTAAAAGAACTAAGGGATAAACTACAAGGTCTGCTTTCTAGTTGTAATCTCAAGAGAGAATAGAAAAATTCCATGTGGCTAATGGTTTCCATGCAAAGAAGCAGAAAGCTTTATTAAAAGATATTTACAACCTGGGCAACAAAGTAAGACCCCAAATGTATAAAAAATTAAAATTAAAAAATAGTCAAGCATGTTGGCATGTACCTGTAGTTCCAGCTACTCAAGAAGCTGAGGTGGGAGGACAGTTTGAGCACAGGGGTTTGGGACTGATCGTAACACTGTGCTCCAGACTGGGCAGCAGAGCAAGATCCTGTCTCTGGAAGAAGAAAAAAAAAGAGAAAGTTTTAAAAGGCTTAAATAACTGGAATGATATACCATATTCATAGACTAAAAGACTCCTTATTGTAAATATCTACCGAGCTATTGTTTAAAATTTATATCTTGGTATAAATCACAGTAAAATATCTGAACAATATTTTAGAGGAAATTTTACATATGTATACCAGGAAAGACATAATGTTCATAACAGTATTGTTCATAGAATTGAAAAAAAACAGAAATGATGCATTGACTAGAATGTATTTAATGTAAATAAATTTTGCAATAATCACGGTGGAATATTTTGAAAGAATGAGAAGAATAAATTGCAACTGCATAAAACAACATGGATAAATGTGAGAAATATAATGAGGAAGAAATGCAATTCATAGTGGATAACATAATTTTGATAATTCATAATGCTCAAAACCAAGAAAACTAAGCAACATATTGTTTAACACTTAAATACACAGTAGTACTATTTTAAAAACTACAACAAACAAAAGATAAGCACAAAATTAAGAGTAGTTTTTGTTCTGGTAGGGAAGTTAGAAGTGAAATAGGGGAAGAACAGACAATAGGTATTAATATGACTAGTATTTTAATAGTTTATAAGTTTGATAGTGAGGTCATAGTTAATGTTTTAATTAGTTTTTAAATTTACTTAAATGTTACATATATTGCTTAATATCTATCAAATATTATATTAAAAATATATCTTGCACTTTATACATAGCTCTACGATTGCTTACTCAAACCTTATTTTTATTTTATGCAAAATTTCAAAAAGGTACTTATACAGAGTCCTAGGCCACAAAAAATTAGAAGCAGCACCTTGAAAGTTAGAAGAAAAAGTTTGAAAGTGGTGAATATAAACTGATATATATATACAGTGAATAGGTAATTTAAAAAATCTATAAAAATTGGGCTCAAGAACCTTGAAAAAATATTGCCATTAGACATAGAAGTTATTTAATATAGTAAGAAATAGGCTAGCCCATTCCCAGATTTCAGTGCCATTGAAGAGTGTAATAATAGACTTTCCTTTGACAATCGTGAGGCAACATACTCTCCAGCCTCTGTTAAGTTGCCAAAGCAGTATCCGGCACAATTCAGAAGAAATCCTAACTCAAGTTGTTCAAATAATTGTTGAGTATTCAGTGTCTGAGGGTGATGCCCCTTTTAGTCCACACAATCCTTTGTTAGAATAATCCTTTCTGCTTTACATTAAGTTCCCCTGCCTGGTTTCTAAAGGCATTTTAATTTTTAAAACCACAGATTAGCAACATTTACAAGGGTTGGTTTAAAGCTGTTGACCCTACTTTGTTGGCATGGGCAAATAAAAGAAAATTCTCTGGGAAGTAGGATTTTCCAGGTAGATAGAGAGGATCTTACTCCATTGCTGTGTTGCTATAAAGGAATCTGAGGCTAGGTAATTTATAAAGAAAAGGTGTTTATTTGGCTCACCATTGTGCAGACTGTATAAGAAGCAACGTGCCAGCATCTGCCTCTGATGAGGTCCTCTGGCTGGTTCCACTCATGGCAGAAGGGAAAGGAAGCATCCTGTGTAGAGATTAAATGGTGAGAGAGGAAGGAAGAGATGGAGGGGGGATATTCCAGGCTTTTTTATCCACCAGCTCTCTTGGGAACAAACAGAGTGAGAACTCACTCATCACTTGGAGAAGGACTCCAAGTCATTCAAGAGGAATCCTTTCTCATTACCCAAACACTTCCTGTTAGGTCCTGCCTCCAACACTGGGGATCAAATTTCCATATGAGATTTGGAGAGGTCAAAGACACCAAACTATAGCATAGGGAGAAAGGAGGGTTTCCCAGGGAAATAAAAAATGGTGCGAGTAAAGACAAAGTTGTCATTTCTAATTCTTGATCCCTCACAGTCCAAACTGCTTATCATTTATTTGAGATATTGTCTGTCTGTTTCTCTTATAGCACCACATGAAATCCAGTACCAAGTCATTTGGAAAAATGAACAAGTAGCTGAAGTATCTGTGTTATATTTTCCTCCCTTTTGGCGCTATTCCTAGTTGCTTTATCTTGCATTTACCCTACCCCATCCTCTGCATCCAAAAACTTACCAAGTTTATTCTACACAAACCACCTGGAGAGAGGGGCGGGCGGGGGGTGGGGGGCAACAAAATAAAATCTTTCAGTTCCTGAATTCCTTCACTATGCCAACCCAAAATTAAGTAATTCAACAATTAATGGTGACCAATAAAATACAGCCCCGTCCCTTCCATGCAATTAAACTCAGCTAGTAGTAAAAGGAGAGTAATTAAATTATTCAACTAAAGTAAACCACTCTGAGGAGTGAATGACTCATTTATCATAAAGCAATTCTCTCAAGGGGTTTCCACAACACTTTTGGTGGAGTATTTGGGAAAGATGTTTTTGAGTGCTCTTTTCAGCAACAATAGACAAAATTACAAAGTGTATCATTAAAAAGATATATTAATCTTGTATCACTTTCATATAATGCTATAAATTATGTAAGAGTTATGAACAGTAGCTATAAGATGGCATCTAGTACAAAATGTGCACACAAATTTCATATTTTTATGGGATAAAAATATCTTAATGGTTATGAGTCAGTAGATTATAGTCTCGGTTCCTTTTTTTGCCATTAGGTAGATGAGTGACCTCAGTTAATGAACTTGCTTGGCCTGGACTTTCTATTTGTTGCTCTTGTTTTCCATCAGAAATGCAGCACAATGTTGTTTAAGGGGTAGATACCGACCAGAGTTTGACTCTCTATTCTACCAATAAGTTTATTTAATTAACGATGAACTGTCAGGTTCATCATTCCTACAATAGAAGTAATGTTATTAGTATCAAACTTAAATGATTCTTGAGATGGTTGAACTGACACCTGCAAAACCCTTCACATGATACCTACTTACAACATGGTAAGCACTAAGAGAACTGTTTTTTTTTTTTTAACTGAGAAGACATAAATAAATATGTACAATTAAAGACTTGTATTTTTTCATCTCTGATTTTTCTAAGTTTGTTTATTCTGTAATTATAATCTTGATATTCCCTATTTTTCAAAATGGTTACTCTTCATCTTCTCAGTCATTGGTATAAAATAGTAAATTGGATAAATGTCTCATTTATCCATGAGACATGGATAAATGAACCATGACACTGAAAATAAGATTTTAATTCTCATATTTTAAAATAGTTATGTCTTTAGTATAAATTCCTTCAGATCTAGGCTGGTTTATTTTGGGTTAAGTTATATCTCTAATGACTAGGATAAAACACCTGTTATAAGATGGGAAGTATGAGTCTTTTTCCTAAAAATGCTTGAGTGATTAGAGAATAGGACTGTGATAAGTGATAGCTTTAATGTTTATTCAGTGGATGCTGCCTACTTTGATCTTGAAAGAGTTTCTACAATTTTGATGCTATGAAGAAATAATTGGAAGAATTTTACATAATTGATAATTTAACAAACATCCTTTTAGACCATAGGGACTGCTTTATATGGAAATGCTGAGCTTTCTTTTGTATTTTCTAAGAGTTTTATGTAAATGTTACTGTGTTACAAGTGTGTATTTGATTACTAAGAGAAATGATAAAGCTCCTTATTTGCCCTGGGAAAAGGAACTGAGCCAAAAGTGTACTTCTGAAAAGGAAAGTTTTCTACCAGCCATTAGAAATGTTCTACAAAGATTCCAAAGTTTCTGTAGTGACAGGATGATGTTCAGCAGGAACATTCTCTTGTTTGGGTTTGGAGAATGTAGTCAGGGATAATTCAGAGGAACTAAAATTACATATGGATGAGGAACTAAAATTACAGATGGATAAGAACCTTGGAAGGTGAAAACATATCTCATTCATTATATAAACAAAAGTGAAGGGTGTTGAGGTAAATGGGCTAGAATTTGTTGCAACCAAAATCTTCACAACTTTGCTAAAAAAATCCAGTCCCTTCATGCAAATGTGTCTGTTCTACAGCTCCCCCTGCTCCTTTGGACTCTATAACATTGACAAAATTTACATCCATGCAATGGAATCAAAATAGGGTTCTGTACATTCTCTGAACACTGCTCAACATAATCCCATTTGGTTTGCAGATAGTCCATAAAGAAGTCAATATATGTCTGTAATTTATTGAGATATCAGCTCCACAAACTTTGTTGGAGCCTTGAGAGACAAGCTGCATCTTTTTACTTTTTTTAAAGATGCATTGACCTCATGCAGGGAACGCTTCAAGGAGTTTTTTTTGTGTGTGATCAATACATTTCTATATTTATAAGCCTAATCAGAGCCCATCTGCTTTTCTGCTAAAGTACTGCTCAAAGAGAGAGTCACATAATCAAAATTATAAACTTTATTGCATTGATTTTTTTGTTCTACTTGTTACTCTGACCACAAAAAATAATTAAATATTTTCGTTTTAATAACTACAACCTGACACAAAATCATTTCTTTTGGAAATATTTCCCTAATGTCAAGACTATGGCATGTTTTACTCCCAGTCTTGCCATTTCTCATTCTAATTATTAGATTTTAACAGGTCCAAGACTTGTTTTAAATGCTCTAGTCTCAAAATGTAACAGCTGTTCCCCAGGCCATATATAGAAAGCCAGTCAGCTGCCCTGAACTGACCTCAGTGGCACAGTCACACAGAGCCAGGTATCCATTGTAGAGACTCCAGCCTCACATTATAAATATTGCAGTGTCATCTATAAATATGTGCATTTCACCACATTTCAGTTGCTGTTGTTTTGCTGAGGCAAGTGCCTGCTACCTTTATTCATGTAGCAGCAAGCACCTTTGAGACTTATACCATATTTATTCCATTTAAAGGTGGGGATAACAGGGCTAGTGAATGTTTAACTGACTCCATCAAAGTGTGGGAAGAGGGTTCAATAAATTAAAATACAGAGAACCAGCTTCGAGGAAATATATATAAAATAAAGAGAAATTGCATCACACAGTGAAGGCAGGCTGTATTTTAATTTGCTGATGTGTTAAGAAAATACACCTTTCTGCATTATATGGCTAATCATTAAACTTCCCAGTGACCCATGCACATTTATTACATGGTTTGTAGAGGAGTACGTGGGTGTGTAAACAGCTCATTTCTGCCTGCCACATCCAAGCCACTGTGTCTGCTGCCACATATTTTCTTCATCATGGCAGCTTTTCCATTTAGGGGAATGAACAGGAGCTGAAGGCACTTAAATGCTTAGCATTTTCACTTTGTATTTGAATATACTCAGATTAATTTAGGCCATGTTGTCTCAACAATAAACGTGCTCTTTTTGAATGTTAGGCTTTCTCAGTTATGGGATTCCTGAATCACAGCCTGCAGTCAGCCTGCAGTTTTAGCTAGCTCTCTTCAACTCTCCAAAGGCTAAAATCAATCACCATTCCTTTACTCATGATCAAATCACCAGTCTGTAGAAAATCAATAGTAGGTGCTGAAAATCATTATCTCAGTTCTTATTTTTGATAGAAAAAAATGAGTCATAAATGCATTATAACTTTACTTAAGCATCTTCGTCATTTTAGTGGAGACATATAAAACAGTAGTTTTTTCTACCCCAAAATTTGCAAAGATTTTCTGTGTATCTTTCCAAGTCAACATTCCCTGTATCTCATATTACACCAACATGTAAAATGCATATAAAATATGCTTGCTATTGTAAGTAAACTCATGAATGGTGAACAAACTTATGAGATAAAAATTAACTGTAAGATTTCCAGATGTCAAAAAGTACCTTATTTATTTTTCCTTAAAGATGTGTGTGGTTTGTGCTAAAATGTTCCCAAAATTCAGTCTTTGAGGACCTAAAAGAGTAAAACAAAATGAATTCAGGTAAGAGCACACTGTAACAATGAGTTTCCAGGAAATTTAGCTAAAAGTCTGATTATAAAGACATGCCTAAATATAGATAGCATAGACTTTGAAGCTTAATATAAAAATATTATTTTCTAAAAAAAAGGAAAATATAAGTTCTAAAAAGTCTTTTTGTACAAAACATTGCCTTCAAACTGTGGCATTATTTGGTCATGCATTTTAATAAAGAATGTGGTGACCTCTGAGACAACCAAAAGTCTGAATGGTCACTTAGGTCAAAATGTATATTTATAATTTTTTCTAATTTATCTTTAGTTTCTACAACACTTGACAGGATTATACTAAGATAACTCCAGTATCTCCTAAGACAGTTCATTTTATATTGAGTTAGTTTTCCCTGTGCAATGTAATACCAATCTGGAATTTATCTTGGTAGTACAGTTATTGGTCCTTGGTGCCCATAGATTCTTTGTAGTCAAGTTTACCCCCCTTTCATGTGAACAGACATAATATGTGCCCCAGCTTTGCATGCTCCTTAGGTGTTAGGAGAATTTCTTGCACTCAGAGAAATAGATCTGGGATTAGTATACAGAGTAGTAGAAGTTGAAGTTCTATGAATTAATGAGTTCTCAAAGATAGAGCATTGAACAAGAATGAAAAATACCATATTGTCACATTCTGGAATGTTCTGTGGGGTATAACTAAATATCTTAGCATCATTTTACCATCCTGCATATAATACATTTTTACCTTAAGAATCCCAGGCCAGGCACGGTGGCTCACGCCTATAATCCCAGCACTTTGGGAGGCCCAGGTGGGTGGAGAGCTTGAGGTCAGGGGACTTGAGTCCAGCCTGGCCAACATGGTGAAACCCGTCTCTACCCAAAACACAAAAATTAGCCAGGCATGGTGGTGCATGCCTGTAGTCCCAGCTACTTGGAAGGCTGAGTCAGAAGACTCACTTGAACTCTGGAGGCAGAGGTTGCAGTGAGCTGAGACCCCACTACTGCACTCCAGCCTGGGTGACAGAGCCAGACTCTGTCTCAAAAGAAAAAAAAAAAATATATATATATATATAAAACTAGGCAAATTATTTACATGCTTTTTTAACTTTTAGTGCCATCATAACTTGGTGTGTCAACTGCTGAAATGTACAGATATATCCAGAAGTAAAGCATTTCCCATGCCCACAGCTCTCTTTCGATTCCAGTATATAATTAATGGTTAAATTTCACCTAATCGTATCCTTTTTTCTTTTTTTAATTTGGCTTCTCCTATGGTAGAAGGTGCTACTTTAAGCTGCTATAACATGAGAACAAGAACTGGAGCAGCTGGCGTACAATCAAAGTACATTAAGTCCTCACTAAACATTAATAGGTTCTTGGAAGCTGTGACTGTAAGCAAAACCATACCTAACAAAACCAATTTTACCATAAGCAAGTTGATACAAACAAGGGACAAATTCCAATGGCATATTTCTGGTTACAATGCATCATCAAACTTCTAAGAAAAAAAAAAGACCAAAACACTTCTAATCTTAAACATTAAAGTAAATATAAGCTTTACATATATTTGAGAAAGAGTAATAAGTAAGATAATTATTTACTCAATTATTCCAGTTAAGGGTTATAGGTGACTAGACCCTATCCTGGAAGCTCAGGTGTAAGTTGGGACCTTGACCACCTGGGACAGGATGCTATATATTCTCACAGGGTGCACTCATACCCACACACATTCAGTCACACTGAGACAACTGAGACACACCAATTCACCCTAACGTGGACATCTTTGGAATGTGGAAGAAAATCAGAGTACCTAGAGAAAATCCACACAGGCGTGGGAAGAATGAGCACACTCCACACAGAGAGTTGGCCCAGGCAGGATTATTTGTATTTGTTTTCTTACCAACCTAATGACGAAAGAACTTTGAATGAAATGATGTTATTGGAGGACCTGCTGTAGATCTCTGTTTTATATTAGCTGTCTGGCCAGTCTAGGCTGAAAGGACAGCTCTGCTTCATGTCATTCAGGGACCTAGGTTTCATCTACTTTGTCACTCTGTCATAACTTATAGTACATTGTCCTCATCCACAAGTTTTAAAGTGGCTCACCAATACCACATCTACGTGCCAAGCACAGGATGGGTAAAGAAAAAATGGAGTTAGAGTGCAAGCTACATGACTTTAATTGGCATGGCTCAGAAATTGGACTCATTAGTTTTATTCACATACATTGGTCAGTAGTTCATACCATGTGTACATCTAACTGTGAAGTCAGCTAGGAAAGTAGTTTTTCTCTTGTATGTTTACATAGTCAATTAAAGCTGACAGTATGGGTGGGGAACAAAAAAGGAGCTATGGAGCTATATTATTTGAATTAAAAAGAGAATAACTATCCATGAAGAGTTAGGAAATGCTTCCATATTTCCCTTGGAACATTTAGATTAATTTCAACTTCTTTTTCTGTTAATATTCATCCTAAAACCAAATATTATTTTTTTATTAAAGCACTGATTATATACAAACCAAAATAGAAAAATTGAGGCAATTATAAGTAAAGAAAGCTTTTATTTTGAACAAAGAAAAATTTTCATCTTGAAATAAAATTCTCATATTTAAATGTTTGTGTACATTAATAATGTCTTAATTATTTCCTTAAAACAAAAATCTCAGAAGTGTAATTGCTATGTCAAAGACAATATAATCTTAACGCTTTTGATACATATTCCTAAAATATCCTCCAAAACTCTGTACTAATTTATACTCCAATAGAAAATGCACTAGGATGTGTTTATTTCAATCTTTTTGTAAAGAGCTTTATTGAGGTGTAATTTATATACCATAAAAGTCACACATTGACGTTTATATTTCAATGGCTTTTAGTAGATTTACACAGTTGTGTAAGCATCATTTTAACATTAAAACATTTCCATCACCCTATAAAATTCCCTCTTGTCCATTTGCAGTCAGTCCCTACTCCCATTTCTTAGGCCTAGGCAAGCATTGCTCTCTGTCTCTTAGAGATTTGTCTCTTTTAGAAATTTTACAAAAATGAAATCATCCAATACATAGTCTTTTGTGTCTGGTTTCTTTCACTATTTTATAATGCTTTTGAGGTTTATTCATATCCGTAGTCTGTTCATTATTATGTATAAATTACACTCCATTGTATGAATATGATGCATTTTGTTTACCATTTCAGCAGTTGACGGATATTTGGATTGTTACCCAGTTTTTTGCAATTATAAATAATACTACTATAAAAATGTTTAAGTCTTTGCATGGACATAGATTTTTAATGTTTCCCTAAATGTTGCTAGAACCGTCTTAATACATCAATTTTAAATGTGAGAATACACATATGTATGTTTATATATATATATATGTGTGCATTCACTTGTTATATGAAAAAAACAATTTCAATATTGCTAAGAGTAGCAGTTTTTCCAGAAAAGATATTAATTTAAAGTGACAGTTCACATTCCAAAGCCGTTTCTATGCCATAAATTTTTCCTGATTATATTCTGCTAGGAAGACAGATGCTCTATTTTTGGATTAAGATATATTCTTTCTTAAATTTTTGGCACACACTAAATTATTCAACAACATATTGGAAAATATTGCATTCTGATTTGAATATGCTAAATGCATTTTCTTTTTATATTAGAAATTCATGTATCTACTCAACAAATGTTTATTGACAACCTGCAATGATGTACCAAGCACTGTTTTTGAAACTAAGGGAAAGAAGTAGAATAGAATATTGCCTTTTCCTTTGTGGAGCTTTGCAAACTACAAAGGCAAACCCAGTATAATGTCGTATTAGTAGATACTACGTAATCTACAGAACAACAAATTCAACTGGCTGCCAGAAGAAGCTAAAACCTGGAGGATAGGATGAGTTAGCTAAGAAAAAAAGATGAGAAAAATCAGTCAAACAGGAGACAGTAACATATGCAAAGGGCTTATGCCAAAAGAACCTGGTCTCTTTGGGAAACTATAGATAATTTTTATGGCCTAAGCAAAACTTCTGAAAGGAAAATAACAGAAAGATGTGGAAAAGCTAGAAGGGACAAAATTATAAAATGATTCATTCATAGCCACATTAAAGACTTGCAAGTCAAATCTACTTCCACTGAAGTTTCATTTGTAATTTCTATTCATATTATCAGGCTCAGTTAAAACAATTCCCCTAAGGAAACAATTTCTGGGTCTTTAAACCATGAGAGTACAAGATACATGATTTCATTGCTTCAACAGCACCCTAAAATCTAGTTAGATATAGATATAGATCTGTTAGATATAAAGTTAGACATAAATAGTAGATCTGTCTACTCTATTAGAATATAAGCTCTTTAAGACAGTATATTGAAAGTGTTTCATTTACCATTCACTATTTCATCACACTGTAACTTTCATATAAAATGTTCCCAACAAATACATGCTGAGTAAAAGAAGAAAGGAGTTGTTCTTTATTATATAGATATTGAATAGGTCCAAGTGAGTTTTAAGCACATTTGTTACTTGACGAGGTCACTGTATGTTGGAGAATAGCCTAAAGAATGAAGGCAACACTGGACATAACAGAAGAAGTAATATTATGGACTACTTACTCAGAGCTGGACCATGTCCTAAGCACATCATGTATTTTATACCTCTTAATTGTCATAACTTTGTGAAGTAGATCTTATCACTATTTTATGTACATCAGAAACTGAGGCTCAGATTAGATAAGAAAATTGCCCAAGATCACACAAAATGTGTATGTGGTAGAAGCAGGATTCAAAACGTGAATTTTCTGTCCTAAATATTATACTCCTGATTACTATGCTCTACTGCCTGTAATAAGTCAGGTAAATAGTAAAGTTGACCTGAATTAAAACAGTTTTTCTTTAGGGGTAGGAGAGGAGTAGATAGAGGAAAGTTCCAGACAAAGAGAAAGTCAGCTGAAAAAAAAAAAAAAAAAACGTGTATATATATATATATATATATATATATATATATATATATATGTGGATGTGTGTGTGTCTATATATATATATATATATACGTGTGTGTGTATGTATATATATATATATACATACATACACACATCTGCGCTGGAAGAGAGGCACATGTGCATGGTAGACTCAAGATTCAGGAGACTAAACTGGGTACCTTGGGAGCTCACAAAGTGTCACAAGGACTATAGTAAGATCAGGCAGGCAAGATAAAGAGAAGCAAGAATGTATAGTCTCCTTCTTACAAGCCATAGTCAAGAGCTTGGCCCTCATCTGAAAAGCAATGGGAACCTACTGAAGGGTTTTAGGAAGACTGTATAACCATCAAATGTGTAGTTGAACAAGAACCTTATGAATTCAGTTGGACACTATCAATGAAAGTTGAAGAATTAATTTGTGGAGATTGGGGGAAATTGTCACAACTGGAGATATGCAGATTTGTTAGGAAGCTATTCCAATTACCAAAGAAAATATTGTTGATATTCTGGACAACAATGACAGTGATGTAGGTCAAAAGAAGAGAATATATCTGGAATTTGTTAAAAGAAATATTTAGCTGCTAAGGCCATGAAGTTATGGCTCTGAAGAGCAAAAAGAAATATACTTGGATAACAGATAATGCCTATCTCAAAGAAAACAACCATTTCTGTTTATTTCTTAAAGAAAAGAGGAGAAGCTTTGATACGGATATAAGTAAATAAGGATATTGGTGGCAGAAAATTTAAATTTTGTGGATTTTATTTAGTCCATGAAACAGAGGGTTAGGTCATCTGCTGAGAGGAAAGGGCAGATAAAGTTCATCACAAATCAGAAAGGTCAAGAACAGAAGGCGAATTTTCTCACAATATATTGTTTGAAACATACCTAACCAATTATATGGCAATGAGGTAAGAAAATAACAAACTATCCTAAAGAGTAAGCCTTTCAATATGCCATTCCTAGATGAAGACTCAGTATCACAACCCTATCAACGCTTCTACTAAATTTCAATTAATAAAGCCACAATAAAAATACCAACAGGACTTTGATTTTAGATCCAAATAAGAAAGATCCAAAGTCATGTGGGAAAATAAAGATGTAAAACTAGGAGAAAATATTTTATTAGATTACAAAACATATTATAAAATGGTATGAAATATATCAATAACATAGAAATATAAATAGAACAAAGAGTACAGGTGGTGTTATATATGTATAAATACATATATTAATATATATGTGTAAATGTATTACATGATAAAGTAATTCTGAAAATAAATAGTGAACACTGATTTTCAATCAATGATTTTATAATAGTTGTATGATCAATCGTCATTTTGGAAAAAAATATATTGGACCACTGTATTACCCACACTGAAAAAAATCAAAATGGATGACAAATATAAATGTATACAAAAATTATATTGGACTAAAAACAAAAAAAAAATTAGAAAATGTATGATTTTCTAAGTATGAAATAAACCCCCAAACCAAAAAACCCTAACATATTAGACCATGTTAAATTTAAAAATGCCGGCGCCCAAGATGGCCAAATAGGAACAGCTCCAGCCTCCAGCTCCTAGTATGAGCGACACAGAAGCACAGAAGATGGGTGATTTCTGCATTCTCAACTGAGGTACCGGGTTCATCTCACTGGGGCATGTCGGACAGTTGGCACTGGTCTGTGGGTGCAGCCTGACCAGTGAGAGCTGAAGCTGGGCGAGGCATCACCTTACCTGGGAAGTGCAAGGGGGAAGGGAATTCCTTTGCCTAGCCAAAGGAAATTGAGACACACAACACCTGGAAAATCAAGTAACTCCCACCCTAATACTGCGCTTTACCAAAGGCCTTAGCAAATGGCACACCAGGAGATTATATCCCACACCTGGCCCAGAGGGTCCCATGCCCACGGAGCCTCCCTCATTGCTAGCACAGCAGTCTGATCTAACTGCAAGGTGGCAGCAAGCCTGGGGGAGGGGCGCCTGCCATTGCTGAGGCTTAAGAAGGTAAACAAAGCTGCCTGGAAGCTTGAATTGGGTGGAGCCCACCACAGCTCAAGGAGGCCTGCCTGCCTCTGTAGACTCCACCTCTGAGGACAGGGCATAGCTAAACAAAAAGCAGCAGAAACCTCAGCAGAGGTAAATGTCCCTGTCTGACAGCTTTGAAGAGAGCAGTGGATCTCCCAGCATGGAGATTGAGAGCTGAGAATGGACAGACTGCCTGCTCAAGTGGGTCCCTGACCCCTGAGTAGCCTAACTAGGAGACATCCACCACTAGGTGCAGACCAACACCTCACACCTCACGGGGGGTTTACACCCCTGAGATAGAGCTTCCAGAGCAAGAATCAGACAGTAACACTCACTATTCAGCAATATTCTATCTTCTGCAGCCTCTGCTGCTGATACCCAGGCAAACAGGTTCTGGAGTAGACCTCAAGCAAACTCCAACAGACCTACAGCTGAGAGTCCTGACTGTTAGAAGGAAAACTAACAAACAGAAGGGACACCCACACCAAAACCCCATCAGTACATCACCATCATCAAAGACCAAAGGCAGATAAAACCACAAAGATGGGGAAAAAACAGTGCAGAAAAGCTGGAAATTCAAAAAACAAGAGGGCATCTCCCCCTCCAAAGGAACACAGCTCATCGCCAGCATGGATCAAAGGTGGACAGAGAATGACTTTGATGAGTTGAGAGAAGAAGCCTTCAGTTGATCAAACTTCTCAGAGCTAAAGGTGGAACTACATAACCAGCACAAAGAAACTGAAAACCTTGAAAAATAATGGATGAATGGATAACTAGAATAATCAATGCAGAGAAGACCTTAAAAGAACTGACAGAGATGAAAACCATAACACGAGAACTACATGACAAATACACAAGCTTCAGTAACCGACTTGATCAACTGGAAGAAAGAGTATCAGCGATTGAAGATCAAATGAATGAAATGAAGTCAGAAGAGAAGTGTACAGAAAAAAGAGTAAAAAGAAATGAACAAAGCCTCCAAGAAATTTGGGATTATGTGAAAAGACCAGATCTACGTCTGATTGGTGTGCCTGAAAGTGACGGGGAAAATGGAACCAAGTTGGAAAACACTCTGCAGGGTATCATCCAGGAGAACTTCCCCAACCTAGTAAGGCAGTCCAACATTCAAATTCAGAAATACAGAGAATGCCACAAAGATACTCCTCGAGAAGAGCAACTCCAAGACACATAATTGTCAGATTCACCAAAGGTGAAATGAAGGAAAAAATGTTAAGGGCAGCCAGAGAGAAAGGTCGGGTTACACACAAAGGGAAGCCCATCAGACTAATAGCAGATCTCTCGCCAGAAACTCTACAAGCCAGAAGAAAGTGGGGGCCGATATTCAACATTTTTAAAGAAAAGAATTTTCAACCCAGAATTTCATATCCAGCCAAACTAAATTTCATAAGTGAAGGAGAACTAAAATCCTTTACAGACAAGCAAATGCTTAGAGATTTGGTCACCACCAGACCTGCCCTACAAGAGATCCTGAAGGAAGCACTAAACATGGAAAGGAACAACAGATACCAGCCATTGCAAAAACATGTCAAAATGTAAAGTCCATCGATGCTAGGAAGAAACTGCATCAAATAGCGAGCAAAATAACCAGTTAATATCATAATGGCAGGATCAAGTTCACACATAACAATATTAACCTTAAATGTAAATGGGCTAAATTGTCCAATTAAAAGACACAGACTGGCAAACTGGATAAAGAGTCAAGACCCATCAGTCTGCTGTCTTCAGGAGACTCATCTCACATGCAGAGACATACATAGGCTCAAAATAAAGGGATGGAGGAAGATCTACCAAGCAAATGGAAAAAAAAAAAAAAAAGCATGGGTTGCAATCCTAGTCTCTGATAAAACAGACTTTAAACTATCAAAGATCAAAAGAGACAAAGAAGGACATGACATAATGGTAAAGGGATCCATTCATCAGGAAAAGCTAACTATCCTAAATATATATGCAGCCAACACAGGAGCACCCAGATTCATAAAGCAAGTCCTTAGAGACTTACAAAGAGACTTAGACTCCCATACAATAATAATGGGAGACTGTAACACCCCACTGTCAACATTAGACAGATCAACGAGAAAGTTAACAAGGATATCCAGGAATTGAACTCAACTCTGCACAAAGTGGACCTAATAGACATCTACAGAACTCTCCACTCCAAATCAACAGAATATACATTCTTCTTAGCACCACATCACACTTATTCCAAAACTGACCACATAGTTGGAAGTAAAGCACTCCTCAGCAAATGTAAAATAACAGAAATTATAAAAAAAACTGTCTCTCAGACAACAGTGTAATCAAACTAGAACTCAGGACTAAGAAACTCAATCAAAACCGCTCAACTACATGGAAACTGAACAACCTGCTCCTGAATGACTCCTGGGTATATAACAAAATGAAGGCAGAAATAAAGACGTTCTTTGAAACCAATGAGAACAAAGACACAACATACCAGAATCTCTGGGACACATTTAAAGCATTGTGTAGAGGAAAATTTATAGCACTAAATGCCCACAAGAGAAAGCTGGAAAGATCTAAAATTGACAACCTAACATCACAATTAAAAGAACTAGAGAAGTAAGAGCAAACACATTCAAAAGCTAGCAGAAGGCGAGAAATAACTAAGATTAGGGCAGAACTGAAGGACATAGAGACACAAAAAACCCTCTAAAAAATCAATGAATCCAGGAGATGGTTTTTTGAAAAGATCAACAAAATTGATAGACTGCTAGGAAGACTAATAAAGAGGAAAAGAGAGAAGAATCAAATAGACGCAATAAAAAATGATAAAGGGGATATCACCACCAACCCCACAGAAATACAAACTACCATCAGAGAATATTATAAACACCTCTACACAAATCAACTAGAAAACCTAGAAGAAATGGATAATTTCCTGGAAATTTACACTCTCCCAAGACTAAACCAGGAAGAAGTTGAATCCCTGAATAGACCAACAGCAGGCTCTGAAATTGAGGCAATAATTAATAGCCTACCAACCAAAAAAAGTCCAGGACCAGACAGATTCACAGCCGAATTCTACCACAGGTACAAGGAGGAGTTGGTTCCATTCCTTCTGAAACTGTTCCAATCAATAGAAAAAGAGGGAATCCTCCCTAACTCATTTTACAAGGCCAACATCATCCTGATACCAAAGCCTGACAGAGATACAACAAAAAAAGAGAATTTTAGACCAATCTCCCTGATGAACATCGATGCAAAAATCCTCAATAAAATACTAGCAAACCAAATCCAGAAGCACATCAAAAAGCTTATCCACCATGATCAAGTGGGCTTCATCCCTGGGATACAAGGCTGGTTCAACATATGCAAATCCATAAAAGTAATCCAGCATATAAACAGAACCAAAGACAAAAGCCACATGATTATCTCAATAGATGCAGAAAAGGCCTTTGACAGATTTAAACAGCCCTTCATGCTAAAAACTCTCAATAAACTAGGTATTAATAGAACATATCTCAAAATAACAAGAGCTATTTATGACAAACCCACAGCCAATATCATACTGAATGGGCAAAAACTGGAAGCATTCCCTTTGAAAACTGGCACAAGACAGGGATGCCCTCTCTCACCACTCCTATTCAACATATTGTTGGAAGTTCTGGCTAGGGCAGTCAGGAAAGGGAAAGAAATAAAGGGTATTCAGTTAGGAAAAGAAGAAGTCAAATTGTCCCTGATGGCAGATGACATGATTGTATATTTAGAAAACCCCATTGTCTCAGCCCAAAATCTCCTTAAGCTGATAAGAAACTTCAGCAAAGTCTCAGGATACAAAATCAATGTGCAAAAGTCACAAACATTCTTATACACCAGTAACAGACAAACAGAGAGCCAAATCATGAATGAACTCCCCTTCACAATAGCTTCAAAGAGAATAAAATACCTAGGAATCTAACTTACAAAAGATGTAAAGGACCTCTTCAAGGAGAACTACAAACCACTGCTCAGTGAAATCAAAGAGGACACAAACAAATGGAAGAACATATCATGCTCATGGATAGGAAGAATGAATATTGTGAAAATGGCCATACTGCCCAAGGTAATTCATAGATTCAGTGCCATCCCCATTAAACTACCAATGCCTTTCTTCACAGAATTGGAAAAAACTGCTTTAAAGTTCATATGGAACCAAAAAAGAGCCCACATTGCCAAGACAATCTTGAGCCAAAAAAACAAAGCTGGAGGCATCATGCCACCTGACTTCAAACTATACTACAAGGCTACAGTAACCAAAACAGCATGGTACTGGGAGCAAAACAGAGATATAGACCAATGGAACAGAACAGAGTCCTCAGAAATAATGCCACACATCTACAACCATCTGATCTTTGACAAATCTGACAAAAACAAGAAATGGGGAAAGGATTCCCTATTTAATAAATGGTGTTGGGAAAATTGGCTAGCCATAAGTAGAAAGCTGAAACTGGATCCTTTCCTTACTCTTTATAAGAAAATTAATTCAAAATGGATTATAGACTTAAATATTAGACCTAAAACCATAAAAACCCTCGAAGAAAACCTAGGTAATGTCATTCAGGGCATAGGCATGGGCAGGGACTTCATGTCTAAAACACCAAAAGCAACGGCAACAAAAGCCAAAATTGGCAAATGACATCTAATTAAACTAAATAGCTTCTGCACAGCAAAAGAAACTACCATCAGAGTGAACAGGCAAGCTGCAGAATGGGAGAAAACTTTTGCAATCTACTCATCTGACAAAGGGCTAATATCCAGAATCTATAAAGAACTCAATCAAATTTACAATAAAAAAACAAACAACCCCATCAAAAAGTGGACAAAGAATATGAACAGATACTTCTCAAAAGAAGACATTCATACAGCCAACAGACACATGAAAAAATGCTCATCATCACTCGCCATCAGAGAAATGCAAATCAAAACCATAATGAGATACCATCTCGCACCAGCTAGAATGGTGATCATTAAAAAATCAGGGAACAACAGGTGCTGTAGAGGATGTAGAGAAATAGGAACACTTTTACACTGTTGGTGGGATTGTAAACTAGTTCAACCATTGTGGAAAACAGTGTGGCGATTCCTCAAGAATCTAGAACTAGAAATACCATTTGACCCAGCCATCCCATTACTGGGGATATACCCAAAGGATTATAAGTCATGCTGCTATAAAGACACATGCACACGTATGTTTATTGCGGCATATTCACAATAGCAAAGACTTGGAATCAACCCAAATGTCTGTCAGTGACAGACTGGATTAAGAAAATGTGGCACATATACACCATGGAATACTACGCAGCCATAAAAATGGATGAGTCCATGTCCTTTGTAGGGACATGGATACAGTTGGAAACCATCATTCTCAGCAAACTAGCGAAAGAAGAGAAAACCAAATACCTCATGTTCTCATTCATAGGTGGGAATTGAACAATGAGATCACTTGGACACAGGACGGGAAACATCACACACCGGGGCCTATTGTGGGGAGGGGGTGGCGGGGAGGGATAGCATTAGGAGATATACCTAATGTAAATGACGAGTTAATGGGTGCAGCACACCAACATGGCACATATATACATATGTAACAAACCTGCATGTTGTGCACATGTACCCTAGAACTTAAAGCAAAAAAAAAAAATTTAAAATGCCTGAATGGCAAAATCAAACCATAAACTATGTTCAAAGGAAAAAAAAAAAAAAACTAAGAAAAAAATATTGTCACATCATTTCAGATAAACATTTTCTTAGTACACAAAAAGCTCTATCAATATAATATCTCAAAAAATGTGCATTGTAGAAAAATAGATAAACAACATTGTACACAGTTACACTTAAAAATAAGATACAAAGAGTCCTTAAATAAATGAAATGGTACTTAATCTCACCCACGCAAAACAGAAGAGAAATGCTATTAAAGGTATAAATATACTGCATTTTTATCTATTAGATGGTGTTGGAAATTTGTAGGAAAAAGGGAATTGTAATCTATTATTGGTGGAAATATAATTCAGCACAACTTCAATAGAAAGAAATTTGGCAATGTCAATATTTTAAGTGTACACTTTCTACCCCTAGGTTTAATCCTAAAAGTATATTGTTGTGCGCAAATACATATACATGTGCACTTCTACAAACATATAATATGTTCATTGTGGAATTTTTGTGATAGTAAATCATTGGAAACAAGTCAATTGACCGCCATCAGATTACTGGCTAAATAAAAGATGGCATATTTTCAAAGTGAAATACTAAACGGCTACTTTAAAAATGAGATAGAGCTGGGCACAGCGGCTCATGACTGTAATCTTATTGCCTAGGGAGGCTGAGGTGAGCGGATCACTTGAGACCAGGAGTTGACATCTCAGTGAGCTATGATTGTGCCACTACACTCTAGCCTGGGACACAGAACACAATCCCTTGTCTCTAAAATAAATAAATAGAGACAGATACAGGAAAAGCTCCAAGTAGTTTTTAAGTGAAACTTTATTTTGTATATATTGTATTTCCACTTGTGTAAAGATTTTTTAAATCTATCTATCATCTGTCTGTACATCCATCTATTTATCAAAATCTTTGTAAATGAACCGACAATTTCTGGAAGAGAACACAAGAAACTTAAAAGTGTTTACTTCCAAGAGGGGAAAATGAATGCTTAGAAGATATAGGTGGAAGCTAGAATTCCTTTTCCGCATAAACTTCATTCTATTTTTAAAGAATATTTTCCAACATTCAAACTGGATTTTCCTCTCTAGATAACTTTTTAAAATTAAGTAAATCCCAACTCAAATACATGAAACATTTAACTATTTGGCAGAGAAACTTTTGCACTTGGCATGATATTCGGCTTCCAATGAGGCATTGTAAGTTAAGGTATTGAGCACAGACTTTTGAATACTGTTGTTTTGGTCAAGATCCCTGCAGAAAACAGATGGTGCAATAAAGTTAGTAAAATTTAAGGCATATCTAATAAAGAGACTTCTTTCAAAGGCGTTGGCAAGGTGTTGGGAAACCATGGGGGGCAGTGCAGTATTCTGTAGCCAGAAATAGCAGGGCTAAGATACCTCCCTTAGGTTTAAAAAGACAAGATAAGAAAGTGTTATTAGAAAATGGAAATAGGACTGTCACAGAAGCTGAAGCCATGTAACAAGAAGCCAAACTACAGCAACACTGCAGGAAGACAGCTGAGAGAATAATACTCTACTGTTCCCCCCGCCAATCCCCCGATGGATTGCTGGTACTCCCCACGGACTAACAGAGGACAAATGAATTCACTGATTCAGTCAGCCTCTCATGGCACCAAGAAAGATGCAGGGAGATAGAGGGCAGATCTGTAGGCCTTAATGGATAATAATCTGCACAAAATAAAACTGGTTTTAATTCTAAGCCCTACAAGTCATTCATTTTATGACATTTAGTTAGTCAATTTTCTAACACTTAGATATTGTATGTGGCATCACTTAGGGTCCAATCAAGAGACAGAAACTTCATCAGTAATATGAACAAAGGAATTTTATATAAAAAACTTTTTTTTTCTTTCTTTTTTTTTTTTTTTTTTTTTGAGACGGAGTCTCGCTCTGTCGCCCAGGCTGGAGTGCAGTGGCTGGATCTCAGCTCACTGCAAGCTCCGCCTCCGGGGTTCACGCCATTCTCCTGCCTCAGCCTCCCGAGTAGCTGGGACTACAGGTGCCACCACCTCGCCCGGCTAGATTTTTGTATTTTTTAGTAGAGACGGGGTTTCACTGTGTTAGCCAGGATGGTCTCGATCTCCTGACCTCGTGATCCGCCCGTCTCGGCCTCCCAAAGTGCAGGGATTACAGGCTTGAGCCACCGCGCCCGGCCAAGAAGACTTTTATATATAAAGAGTCGTAAGCTAGTTAAAATGCAGATAACTACTAAACTACTAAACGGAGTGAGGGATTCTAAAGTGTATAGAAGTAGCAAAAGCAAAGCTACTACATCAAACGTTGACCGACAGTAAGCAATGAAGAAACTAAAATGTTAACAAGAGCCAAAACTGAAATTCAAACATCTTTGGAGAGGTTGTGGCTGTCACAGGAATAAGCAGTCTGTCAACTGCAAAGAAACTATCCAGAGGGTACGAGCAAGACCTGGTGCATGAGAGAAGAATTCTGCTGACTCTGCACCAAAGAGACCACACACTGAAGCAGTACTGTCTATTGACAGAGTCTAACACTGAGCCAGATGAAAAAAGAAATCTATTGGGGCCAGCAACAGTACCAAAAGCATGACAAATAAGGTGGATTCAAACTTGAGAGGCAATAAATTAGCAACTGGCATTTGTAAAATGGGTATAACAAAAATAATTTATTTGCTGTCATTTAATAAACAATTACTAAGAAGCAGACACTTTCCTAGGAATTTCATAATCATTATTGCACTATTTCTCACTAAAACCATATAATGTATTTACTATTATTATACACATTTTATAGATGAAGAAAATAAGAACAATTTTTTGAGGCAGTGTCTTGCTCTGTTGTCCAGGCTGGAATGCAGTGGCACAATCTCTGCTCACTGCAGCCTCCAACTCCTAGGTTCAAGTGATTCTCCTGCCACAACCACCCGAGTAGCTGGGATTACAGGCACCTGCTACCATGCTCAGCTAATTGTTGTATTTTTAGTAGAAACAGGGTTTTGCCATGTTGGTCAGGCTGGTCTTGAACTCCTGACGTGAGGTGATTTGCCTGCCTCTGCCTTCCAAAGTGCTGGGATTACAGGCATGAACCACTGTGCCCAGCTGAGAATAAGGAAAAATAATATTAATAACATAGTTATATTGCTTTGCAAAAGTTCAGAGATATTATATCTAAATTGCATAGAAACCTGACTAGAATATACATTATGATCAATAAATCGGAAAGTAGTTGAAGGGACAAGACAGAGAGGGAGAGATTACAGTATCCAATTTCATATTTATATGATGCACTTTAAATGTTTTTAAAAACATATTTGTAAATTTGCATTAATTATATCTGTCCCATAGAGAAAAAACAAGACTAACTCTATATATAGGACCCACAGGTTATTTGAGACCAAAGTGATTTGATACAATAGAGGCCAAAAGACATTGAAACAGTATATTTAAATAACTAAATAAACAAATAAAAAAGTCAATTAAACTCCCTAGTCAATAAACTGTCTTTCAAAATTGAAGCTAATACCTCACTATACATATTGCAAAATTTGATAATACCAAAGAGGGAGACCAATCCACAATCACACTGGAAATTTCAGAAACAGACAGAATATAGATATTTATTCTTTGAACCACAATATTAATCACCTTGGCCTAACTGACTTTCATCAAATGCAGCATCCAACAACTGCAGAGTACATATTCTTCTCAAGTGTGCATGAAACGTTCGCCAAGTTATACCACACGCCAGGCCATCAAAATAAATTGTAATACTTTTTAAATGACTGAAATAGTACTATCATTAGATCGAAATGTAATTCAATTAGAATTCAATAATAAAAAGTTATTAGAAATATCCCAAATATTTAGAATTTCAATAGTACTTATTTAAAAAGCTCATGACTCAAAATAAAAATGTAATGGTAAATTAGAAAATATTTCTTTTTTTTTTTTTTTTTTTTTATTT
>NC_045437.1:172396951-172446014 GCF_002776525.5 Piliocolobus tephrosceles
TTTGTTGATCTTTTCAAAAAACCAACTCCTGGATTCATTGATTTTTTGGAGGGTTTTTTGTGTCTCTATCTCCTTCAGTTCTGCTCTGATCTTAGTTATTTCTTGCTTTCTGCTAGCTTTTGAATGTGTTTGCTCTTGCCTCTCTAGTTCTTTTAATTGTGATGTTAGAGTGTCAATTTTAGATCTTTCCTGCTTTCTCTTGTGGGCACTTAGTGCTATAAATTTCCCTCTACATACTGCTTTAAATGTGTCCCAGAGATTCTGGTATGTTGTATCTTTGTTCTCATTGGATTCAAAGAACATCTTTATTTCTGCTTTCATTTCGTTATGTACCCAGTAGTCATTCAGGAGCAGGTTGTTCAGTTTCCATGTAGTTGAGCGGTTTTGATTGAATTTCTGAGTCCTGAGTTCTAGTTTGATTGCACTGTGGTCAGAGAGACAGTTTGTTATAATTTCTGTTCTTTTACATTTGCTGAGGAGTGCTTTACTTCCAATTATGTGGTCAATTTTGGAATAAGTGTGATGTGGTGCTGAGAAGAATGTATATTCTGTTGACTTGGGGTGGAGAGTTCTATAGATGTCTATTAGGTCCGCTTGGTGCAGAGATGAGTTCAATTCCTGGATATCCTTGTTAACTTTCTGTCTCGTTGATCTGTCTAATGTTGACAGTGGAGTGTTGAAGTCTCCCATTATTATTGTATGGGAGTCTAAGTCTCTTTGTAAGTCTCTAAGGACTTGCTTTATGAATCTGGGTGCTCCTGTATTAGGTGCATATATATTTAGGATAGTTAGCTCTTCCTGTTGGATTGATCCCTTTACCATTATGTAATGGCCTTCTTTGTCTCTTTTGATCTTTGATGGTTTAAAGTCTGTTTTATCAGAGACTAGGATTGCAACCCCTGCTTTTTTTTGTTCTCCATTTGCTTGGTAGATCTTCCTCCATCCTTTTATTTTGAGCCTATGTATGTCTCTGCATGTGAGATGGGTCTCCTGAAGACAGCAGACTGATGGGTCTTGACTCTTTATCCAGTTTGCCAGTCTGTGTCTTTTAATTGGAGCATTTAGTCCATTTACATTTAAGGTTAATATTGTTATGTGTGATCTTGATCCTGCCATTATGATATTAACTGGTTATTTTGCTCATTAGTTGATGCAGTTTCTTCCTAGGCTCGATGGTCTTTACATTTTGGCATGTTTTTGCAGTGGCTGGTACCAGTTGTTCCTTTCCATGTTTAGGGCTTCCTTCAGGGTCTCTTGTAAGGCAGGCCTGGTGGTGACAAAATCTCTAAGCATTTGCTTATCTGTAAAGAATTTTATTTCTCCTTCACTTATGAAACTTAGTTTGGCTGGATATGAAATTCTGGGTTTAAAATTCTTTTCTTTAAGAACGTTGAATATTGGCCCCCACTCTCTTCTGGCTTGTAGAGTTTCTGCCGAGAGATCTGCTGTCAGTCTGATGGGCTTCCCTTTGTGGGTAACCCGACCTTTCTCTCTGGCTGCCCTTAAGATTTTTTCCTTCATTTCAACTTTGGTGAATCTGGCAATTATGTGTCTTGGAGTTGCTCTTCTGGAGGAGTATCTTTGTGGTGTTCTCTGTATTTCCTGAATTTGAATGTTGGCCTGCCCTGCTAGGTTGGGGAAGTTCTCCTGGATGATATCCTGTAGAGTGTTTTCCAATTTGGTTCCATTTTCCCCCTCACTTTCAGGCACCCCAATCAGACGTAGATTTGGTCTTTTGACATAATCCCATACTTCTTGCAGGCTTTGTTCATTTCTTTTTCTTCTTTTTTCTTTTGGTTTCTCTTCTCGCTTCATTTCATTCATTTGATCCTCCATCGCTGATACTCTTTCTTCCAGTTGATCGAGTCGGTTACTGAAGCTTGTGCATTTGTCACGTATTTCTCGTGTCATGGTTTTCATCTCTGTCATTTCGTTTATGACCTTCTCTGCATTAATTAGTCTAGCTGTCAATTCTTCCACTTTTTTTTCAAGATTTTTAGTTTCTTTGCGCTGGGTACGTAATTCCTCCTTTAGCTCTGAGAGGTTTGATGGACTGATGCCTTCTTCTCTCATCTCATCAAAATCATTCTCTGACCAGCTTTGATCCGTTGCTGGCGATGGGCTGTGCTCCTTTGCAGGAGGAGATGCGCTCTTATTTTTTGAATTTCCAGCTTTTCTGCCCTGCTTTTTCCCCATCTTTGTGGTTTTATCTGTCACTGGTCTTTGATGATGGTGACGTACTGATGGGGTTTTGATATAGGTGTCCTTCCTGTTTGATAGGTTTCCTTCTGACTGTCAGGACCCTCAGCTATAGGTCTGTTGGAGATTGCTTGAGGTCCACTCCAGACCCTGTTTGCCTGGGTATCAGCAGCAGAGGTTGCAGAAGATAGAATATTGCTGAACAGCGAGTGCACCTGTCTGATTCTTGCTTTGGAAGCTTCCTCTCAGGGGTGTACTCCACCCTGTGAGGTGTGGGGTGTCAGACTGCCCCTAGTGGGGGATGTCTCCCAGTTAGGCTACTCAGGGGTCAGTGACCCACTTGAGCAGGCAAACTGCCCCTTCTCAGATCTCAACCTCCGTGTTGGGAGATCCACTGCTCTCTTCAAAGCTGTCAGACAGAGTCGTTCGCGTTTCACAGGCTTCTGCTCCTTTAGCTGAGCCCTGTCCCCAGAGGCGCAGTCTACAGAGACAGGCAGGTTTCCTTGAGCTGCTGTGAGCTCCACCCAGTTCCAGCTTCCCAGCGGCTTTAGTTACCTACTTAAGCCTCAGCGATGGCGGGCGCCCCTCCCCCAGCCTCGCTGCTGCCTTGTGGTTAGATTGCCGCAGACTGCTGTGTTAGCAAGGAGAGAGGCTCCGTGGGTGTGGGACCCTCCCGGCCAGGTGTGGGATACAATCTCCGGTGTGCCGGTGTTACAGCGCAGTATTGGGGTGGGAGTTACCCGATTTTCCAGGTGTTGTGTGTCTCAGTTCCCCTGGCTAGGAAAAGGGACTCCCTTCCCCCTCGCGCTTCCCAGGTGAGGCGATGCCTCGCCCTGCTTCAGCTCTCGCTGGTCGGGCTGCAGCAGCTGACCAGCACCGATTGTCCAGCACTCCCGAGTGAGATGACCCCAGTACCTCAGTTGAAAATGCAGAAATCGCCGGTCTTCTGTGTCGCTCGCGCTGGGAGATGGAGACTGACGCTGTTCCTATTCGGCCATCTTGCTCCGCCCCCGAAAATATTTCAAACTGAATAATTATACAGGTATCTCATGATAGCGAATGCAGCTAAAACAGTACTTAGAAGCTTAGAAGAAAAACTATTTTAAAAAGCCTAAGTTTTCTCTGACTAAGCAGGGAAAAGAGAACAAATTAACCTCAAAGTAAATATAAAGAAATAATTAAAAGAGCAAAAGGCAATAAAAGTAAAATACATACTAGAAAGATTATTAACAAAGCTAAAAATTAATTCTTTAAATAATTGATAAAATTAACAGGCTACTAACAAGATTTAACACATTAAAAAGAGAAAAGACAGATTCCCAATACAAATATTAAAGGTTGCATATTAGTTGGATCATATTCATTAATAAAGAATTATGAATAATTTATACTGATAAACTTGACAGAATATATAAAGTACAAAAGTCTTTAAAAATACAATTAATAAAAACTAATCAGAAAAAATGACACAAAACCATAATAGATATCTCTCTGAAATCAAATTTTTGTGTAGATCTTAAACTGGTTGCAAAATCTTACACTAACTTTTTCAGGAAATATAAGGTGAATAACAGTTTCCAGGTCATTTTATAATTCTAGTATCAACCTAAGATCAGAGCCTGCAAAGGACATTACTCATGAACATTGACAGAGAAATATCTAACCAAATATTAGCAGAACAGATGATATCTGCTGGCTCCAAACTGAATTTTATGTGTTGAATCCAGCAATACATAAAAGACATAATACATCATTAACAAGTAAGTTCTATCTCAAGAGCGCAAGGTTGGTTCATTATTCAACAATGTAATTCAATCAATATAATTTACTGTTTTTATGTACATACTTTAGGCCAATTGTTGGTACAGAGATAGCCTATAAAAATTATAATAATAAGAAGAAACAAACACAATAACCTAAAACAGAAAACCTTGGGGAAGGGAGAAATCTGATTTTGGAAGTTATCACATTATTACATTCAAATGTTATTTTTAAATAAAGAAACAGAAGGCATACAAAGAAACAGGAATGTCTCACAATTTCAAATAATAATTATCAACAGAACTCTCCCTGAGAAAGACCTAACGGCAGAACTACTAGAAAAAGACTTTAAAACAAGTATCTTAAAGATGCTCAAAGAACTAAAAAAAGATGTGGAAGAAGTCCAACAACAATAAAAATATTAACAACAATAAAAAATCCAAAGAGAAGCAAACGAAAAATTATAGACCTGAAAAGTACAATATGTGACATTGCAAATTCATTAGGTGGATCCAAAGGTGTATTTGACTGGACAGAGAAAATGATCAGCAAACAATAATAAGAAAACGTAAATTACTGAGTCTGAGGAACAGAAAGAAAACAATTTGAAGATAAGTTAATAGTACCAGAGGGACCAATGGAACACCATCAAGTGGACCAACATGCATATTATGTTAATCCTCAAAGGAGAAGAGATAAAGAGGAAGAGATAATATCTGAAGGATTAAAACTTCCAAATTTGATGAAATACATAAATACAAATATCCAAGAAGCTCAAGGAACTCCAAGTAAGATGAACTCAAATAGATACATACCAAGACACATTATAATCACATTTTTCAAAACCAAACAAAAAAAGAATATATTGGAATCAGCAAGAGAGAAGTAACTCATTACATGCAAGTGATCTCCAATTGGATTGTCTGCAAATTTTTCATCAGAGTCTTTGGAGACTGGAAGGCAGTGAACTAATATATTCAAAGTGCTAAAAGGAACAAAACTGTCAACTAAGAATCTAATATCCAACAAAAGTGTTCTTCAAAAGTAAGAGAGAAATTAAGATATTCCAAGATAAACAAAAGCTCAGGGCATTTATTACCAGTAGACCTTCTCTGTGAGAAATACTCAAAGGACTCCTCCAAGAAAAAATTAAGGACACTAAATAGAAAGATGAGGCAAAATAAAGAAGTATTTTGTTAAAATTAAATGCAAGAGCAGTTATAGAGGCAAATTAGATAACCTAGAAAAAATGTGCAAATTCCTGGAAATACAAAACCTGCTAAGACTAAGTCATAAAGAAAATTAATGTCTGGTCAGGTGCAGTGGTTCATACTTGTAATCCCAGAAATTTGGAAAGCCAAAGCAGGAGGATCCTTTGAGCTCAGGAGATTGAGACCAACCTGGGCAGCATAGTGATATCCTGTCTCTACAAAAAACTTGAAAAATTAGCCAGGCATGGGTGGCATGTACCTATTGTTCCAGCTTTGTGGGAGGCTGAGTTGGGAGAATCACTTGAACCTATACATCAAGGCTGCTGTGAGCTGTGATTGGGCCACTGTACTTCAAACTGGGTGACCAAGCAAGATCCTGTCTCAAAGAAAAAAAAGAAAATCCAATAGACTCTAACTAATAAGGAGATTAAAATAATAACCAGAAATCTTTCTTTGACAAAAAATTTTTGTCAAAAAGACAAAAAAGTAGGAATTAACTGAGGTAAAAGACTTGTGCAATGAAAACTATAAAAGTTCTTGAGATTTATATAAAATCTTCTAAAATTGATATAAAATCTTAAGAAACGTCAAATAGCCAAAGCAATTTTATAAAAAAATAAAGCTACAGGACTCACACTTTCTGATTTGAAACTTACTTTTTTTTTTTTTTTTTTTTTTGAGACAGAGTCTCGTTCTGTCAACCTGGTTGGAGTGCAGTGGCATGATCTCGACTCACTGCAACCTCTGCCTCCTAGGTTCATGTCATTCTCCTGCCTCAGCCTCCCAAATAGCTGGGACTACAGGCACCTACCACCACGCCTGGCTAATTTTTCCTTTTTTTTTTTTTTTTAGTAGAGACAGGGTTTCACTGTGTGAGCCAGGATGGTCTCAATCTCCTGACCTTGTGATCTGCCTGCCTCGGCCTCCCAAAGTGCTGGAGAAATTTACTATTATACAAAGCTACAGTAATTAAAGCAGTGTGCTGCTGGCATAAAGACAAACATATAGAACAATGAAATACTATAGACAGTTTATATATAAGCCTTCATATGTATAATCCAATAATTTTTGACAAGGCACCAAGACCTTTCAATGGGGAAAGGACAGACTTTTCAAGAAACAGTAGTGGGAAAACTGGATATCCACATGCAAAAGTATGAAGTTGGACTATTACCTAACACCAAATACAAAGAATTAACTGAAAATGGATCAAAGACCTAAATGTAAAATCTAAAATTATAAAACTGATAGCTTTAAACAAAAAATAAAATCTTCATGCCATTGGATTTGACAGTTATGTCTTAGACATAAAACCAAAGGATCAGATGACAAAAGATAAAAATAGACAAATTGAACTTCATAAAAATTATGAAAATTTGCACATTGAAAGATACTATTTTCCCAGAGTAAAACAGCAACCTACAGAGTGGGAGAAAGTATTTGCATATTATGTATATGATAATGGAACAATATCTAAAATGTATACTGGACACTTAAAACTCAACAACAACAAAACCAAACAACCCAATTCGAATCCAGGCAAAGGACTTGAATAGCCATTTCTCCAAAACAGATGAACAAAACACATAAAAAGATGGTAAACATCACTAAGCATTAAAGAAATGCAAATAAAAACTATAGTGTGATACCACCTATGCCCATTAGAATGACTATCACTAAAAAAAAAAAACAAAAAATAGCAAGTGCTGGTCAAGATATGGAAAAATTGCAACCCTTGTACGCTGTTGGTTGTAATGTAAAATGGTACAATCACTATGAAAAACATTATAGTAGTTCCTCAAAAAATCAAAAATAGAATTATCACACCATCCAGCAATTCCACCATGTCTTGATATATATCCCAAAATTGAAAGTGAGGTGCTGGACAGATATTTGCACATTCATGTTCATAGCAGCATTATTCACAATAGCTAAAATGTGAAAGTAACCCAAGTGTACATACACAGATAAATAAATGTGGCATATACATGCAAGGAAATATTTTTCAGCCCTAATAAGTATGGAAATTCTGACCTATACTAAAACATGAATGAACCTTGAAAACATTAGGCTAAGTCACAAAAAGACAAATACTATATGATTTCAGTTATATAAGGTACCTAGGATAGTTCAAATAATTGGGATAGAAAGTAAAAAGTTACTTTTCAGGGCCTGGGTAGAGAGAGGGAAACAGCAAATTATAATTTAATGCATATAAAGTTTGTTTTACAAGATTAAAGAGTTCTGGAATTGGATGGTGCTGATGGTTGTGCTGCATTATGAATGTGTCTAATACCACTGAATTGTATATTTTATATGGTTAAGATGGTAAATTTTATATGTATATTATCACAATAAAAAAACGCAAAAACAAGTAAAAACCAAACAAAAAAACCCTTTCCTCAAGTAAATGGCAGTTCTCATTAGTACTCTGTACATTTGATCTGCCATTGAATCACAATGGCATTCTAAAATTTTTGTAATAGATTTTGTTAATAGGTCATTTTATTCCAAATTGCTTTTACTTTGTGACTTATTGCTGCTGTAATATTTAATACAGTTTTATGATTCATATGTTTGCTATCACACTTTTCTCAAAAAAATGTGATTTTATATCATATGAAATATTTTTCTTTCATGTACAGTATGTGATATCAACATTACTCTCGCTGGTTTTCTTATCTTCCTATTTATCTGATATATCTTCATCACAAAATGAAGAGTTTTTTTGACATAAATAAGTTCATTCTCAAATGCTTTGCTATGTTATTAGAGAATTCTTCTCATTCAAATTTATTGTCATATTGCTATAATGGGTATTTTTCTTATTTTATGATTTTAAAAAATATTTCTTATTGCCTTATTGTTTTCCCTTTTACCACTCATGCTATTTTATTTGATTTTTTTCTTCCTAAATGTTTTGAAGGAAAACATGGCTATTTTTAAATTTTTATGGTGAATAATTAATTTCTGTTCTTCAAAATTATTTATTTTAGATTTACTAAATTATTAAAGTCATGGATAAAACCTTTGATAACATTTCTAGAGCAATGAGTTGATCTCTTGCCATAGACTTTTTTCACAGTAGAATGAAAAGCATGCATGGCCTTCTTCCTGTTTTAGCAAGTGGGTGAGATTGGTTGGGTGACAGCAAATGTAAGCCAAGGGAGGTAAAAAGCTCTTTTAGAACCCAATTAATAACTACATATCAAAAACTACAAAGAGTTGCTATATCCTTTGTGACTACAGGATAAAATTATTTCACTCATTTTGGGCCCAGGAAGGTTTAAAATATGACAAATATCTCTACTTGCATCTAATGCAGATTTTCCTCACTTGTCATCTAGCATGACTTTACATCCTAAGACAAAAAAACGTAATTAGAAACAATTTAATATTTGCTAATGAAACACATAGTCAAAACTGATGCAGCCAGTTATTTTCATTTAGCTTCAATCACAGTGACATATTTGCCTTAAAGTGTAATTTTAAAAAATCCTTTGAATGAGTTATCTGTAAAGTTATAAGTATTGTTTATGGAAAGCAATGACTTTAATAGTCATTTAAGGCTTGATGATCAATGAAGTCCATAAAGCCAAAAATAAACAGGTTAATTGAAAAGAAAAATTGTTTTTCTTGACCATTTTAAGAATAGTCTTGAAATTATTTATCAGGTCATAATTGAGTTGATAATGTGCAAATTCATGTGGTTTTCTTACTCGTTAGAGTTGATGGGTTTGGAGTAGAAATGAGGAGTTGCTTGCAATAATAGAATCAGAATATATTGCGATTAGAAGACACATTAAGTTCATTAGTTCAAATATCCACAAGGGGCTTACTCCATATGAGAATATCATGTACTTGCCCAAAGGCCAAAAGATAATGGGCATTTTTTAAAGACTTTCTTATAAACATGCATTCCCCTGCTTGATCTCGATATTGAGAGTTCTTAATTTATTCTTAAAGACTATGCTTATTAGATTTTTGAGTTTGAAAAGGACAATAAACTTGGAGGTTTGGATATCTGATTATCTGTTTATGTGATTTTAATTAGTCATGGACTCCAGCCTAATATTTATTAGTTTTCTAACCTTTTGTTGGATTGCTACCATTAAACATCCTCTGACTGTGGTATTGATGTAAAGATAATATGGGCTGATTGAATGGTTTTCCAGGACTTTTATTTTAGGATGTGAAGGTTAATGTCCAGCTGCTGTTCAGATAAAATTTCTCTCTATAATTAAAATCAGCATGTGCCTCCACATAAATCAAGAGAGGTTTGTTTTAATAAAATTAAATTTGAATTTGAGAATTTTTCCTCAGTGATAACAATTAGTAACAAGCAAAATGAACATTTAAACGAAATACCTGAGCAAATCTAAATAATATATAAGTGAAGCTATGAGCTAGATTGTTCACTGTTGCAAATATTTAGAAAATTTAAAGAAAAATAGACACTAAGAAGTAAGTATTTTTCAATCTAATAGGTACTACTTTTTGGCTTAAGCATCTAAGTTAGGAAAGTGGAACTTAAACCACATTAAATCATGTACTAATCAATGAACAGGTTTGTTATATTTTTTCCTTTTTATTCATTCATGCTCTGCCACAAATGCAGTATCATAGACACTGATTAAAAGCATTTTATAAAATGACTTCATGCATGGCATTTATGTGAATTCAAAATGAGAGAAAGTAGTTTCAAAGCCTGTTACTCATTTAACTCTAAATTTTAGAACCTATTTTCACAGATGTTTGAAGAAATAGCACATGTGCTGGATTTAATTGTAGATGCCTTATTTGGGGAACCAGAAATGCACAATTGCCCTTCATGAGTTTCTAGGGAAATTCTTGTCCAAACAGGTGAAGCTCAGCCAGATCGCCTGCCTGTTCTCTTCATAAATGGAGCTCTATATGGCATGCCTGCCGTTAAGCGACCTTGCCTTAATCCTCCTGCTAGACCGCTAGAACTTTTGACTTGCTGAGTTTTAATAGTCACACAATCTGTTTGGATTGTAATTTAATAGCGTTTCTTTGATTAGCTAAAATTGTGCATTCAAACATTCATATCATATTTTCTGAATAAAAATTAGCATGTAAATAAATAATTTAAGTTGCCATTTTCATAATTATTCTGACTTATGAGCAAAATATTGAGATGAGACCATGCTAGTTCATAAATGATAATTTTAAGACAATGGAATAGGTGTTTATTTATGAATTTTAGAACACTGATCATGAATGAAGGATTCTCACCTCTGGGGGATTTTACAAATTAATGTACATGAAAGCACCTCATTTACTATATGCTTTACTGTTATTACAATGATTTGAGGATTTGAAGCGCTGTCTGTATTTTATAAAATGTATTTTCTGCATCATTTCTTTTAGGAATCAAAACAGGCAACAAACCCATACACTAAGTAGAAATGAAGAGGGAAAAACAAACCTATTTAAAATACCATCATATGCTATTTTTAAAATGTTGTCCTAGTTTCACGCTCCACTGAAACAGCTCTTACTAAAGTCAACAGTAATCTCATTTTTACTAAATACAACAGTCCTCATTTTACCTGGATTTGCCGCACCATCTAACAGTATTGACCAATTTTGATAATACTCTCTTTTCTTGACTTTTATCATGCAATACTCCCTGATTTTGTTTCTATATCCCTTCTCTATCACTCCTTTTACATTGTAAGCACTTTGTTTACATAGAAAAACTTTTTTTAAAGTTT
Source organism: Piliocolobus tephrosceles (assembly GCF_002776525.5). Classification (NCBI taxonomy): domain Eukaryota; kingdom Metazoa; phylum Chordata; class Mammalia; order Primates; family Cercopithecidae; genus Piliocolobus; species Piliocolobus tephrosceles. The sequence goes on from NC_045437.1 coordinate 172,407,861, forward strand.
CAACTCAAAGTGTCTTCTTCTCTTGTCATTCTTTCTTCTTCCACCACCTCATTTATAAACACTAAATTACACCATATACAAAAAAATCCACAACTGTATATCCAAGTCCAGATTTCTATTTTGAGTTTCAGACTTCTCTATCTAATTAGCATCTTGATATCTACTTGATGTCTCAAAGGTGACTCAAAGCCAACATGTCCAAAAATACACTTACAACTTCATTCAAAACACTGGATTTCTGCCAATGTTTTCTCTCAGTGAAAGGTATTGCCATCAATTCAGCCATTCTATCAGAAACCTGGGAGTCAAGCTTGATACCTCTCTCTAATTCACCTCTACAATGAACCTATTACCATGTCCTGCCAATTTTGTTTAATACAAGTATAGATATATGTAGATATAAATAAGTAGATGTCTAAACTCTCTAGAGTTGACAGAGATGCTTTCAGAATAGAAACTAAGCAACATTCTGGACCTAACTCTCTCAAGAACAATTGCATCAGCATACAGGATTCAGTAGAACTTAGCTTAAATGCTAGTAGAACTTAGCATAAATGGGCTGCTTAATACAGAAGTTCCTCCCAACTCTAAAATTCTCAAACAGTTTACCAATTTTAGACCACAGCACCTTAATTTGTAAAGAAAAATATTTTTAGAAATTCAAAAACTTTCTTTTATCAAGTCATAATTAGCTAGATTGTGGTTGTTCAAACTGCGTCAGAATCTCCATGATTTGAAATGGTATGGTTTATTTTAAATCTCTGCTTTGTGTCTACCTTGGATGGCTGAGAATTCTGTTATGCATAGTTCATAACAAAACGTTGTTCATATCCTGGAGCCAAGCAGATATAGCAGCCATGACTGGGTATATTATCAGAGACACAGTTAACTCTAGATCAATAATCAAAAGAATATTCTGTCTCAGTTGTCAAATATTATGGCCCAGAAGTCATATGCATCACTCCTGTTCAGAACTCATTGTCCAGCCACATTTAGCCATGCGTCTATCTCTCTCACAAGAGAGCCAGGGAGTGCCTAGTAGGCAAAAAGATGAGAACATTTGATGAGCCATATTAAGGACTTCCACATTACCCAAAAGAATTGTTATATTAAAACATGATTTACTAAGCAAAAGCTAAAGCTTTAAATTATTTGGATCGCTAATCATATGTTTCCCAAATCAGTTTTGGATCTGCAATATTGTATAAGGAAGTCAGTATTGTCCCACATTTTCAATTAAATTATTATTTTAATAATACTTCTATTTTGTTAGCTCTTCAAATAGTAAACGTTCAACAAATGACACCCCATTCCTTAGTGAAACTTTATGAAAAGCAGAGATTATCCAAATGTGACACATCTTTCTTGGCTTCTGATCTTTAACTGTCTCCTTTAGAACAGAGAAAGTCCTACTTCTTTGGAAATTAGGTCCGTTGAGATGTCCTTAATTCTCACCATTCTCTGACAGCATATTCTCACTTTGTAGCTGGAGAAAGAAATGTGACAAACTTTGAAGGTCTGTTGGAGTTCTCTAGTGTTAACTATGCTAACTACTTGGCTTTGCATTCACTCTTGGTTGTTTTGTTGTTGTTGTTGTTAATTTTGATTGCCCTTTTTAGTGAGTAGCTACAAGCAAAATAACTGTATTTCCTCTAAGAAATATGATTTTCTTAGAAATCCAACACATCTGAAAGAAGAAATGATGCACAACATTTCAAAAGTAGTTCTGCTGTCATGAAATTTCTCATTCCCTTCTCAGGCTAACCGGGAGCAACTAAGTCAAATATATCCTGCTTCTGGCAAAATCTTTATGTGATACTATGGATGCCGTCATCTGGAACTTGGTTTCCAAACTGTCTCTGAAAAATATTTCCTTTCCATTCAACATCAAGGACCATTCTTTCCAGCCACGTGAGTCTCCTGACAAGAAGATTTTTAATGCTGTCTTTAAATGGAACAGTGAGTGACTCCAATTCCATTATTGGAGTGTAATATGCCTGATTGGCCAAGGCTACAGGAACTTTATTTAAATTCTTCAACAGGGTAAAAGAGGCACTCAGATCGCTTTTTTCACAGCTATGGCTAAGTCATATAATATGATTTGGTAAGTGTAGATGATATCCCATTAGAGTATTTCTAGGTGGCAAGTCCTGTAAGAAACTGTCATGAGCTCGTATATCAACCTGTTAAAGTGTTCGCATTCTTTTTAATGAAAGAACAAATGAGAATTCAAAGTGCAAAATAATAGGTGCTCAACCTTGTGAACTCCATGGTCACATTTAGCTTTATGAAAAGCACCCATCTGATTTTCAAGCCCTGCCAACTATCACTGAGGTTATCAGAAACTTTTATAAAATTAACATGGATATATTTTCTTTTTGAGTTGCATGTCTCCAAGATGTGTCTCATATATAGCTCTTAAGTTTTGACTGATAACCCTAACAGAAAAGGTAAAATTTCATCCAGGGTTTATTCTAAAACATTGCATATTTTGCAGAACAATATGGTGCCCAGAGCAATGAATTAACAGTTGAGATGTAAATATGCTGCCCATCAACAGTGATTGATCACTATCTGGTATATACAGAATATATGTATAGTATGTGTGTTATTGCTCTCTTCTTTTGTTTCATTTTTTTAAAATTGCAGTTTAGTTGACAAAGGGATTTGGCTCCAAAGTAGTAATAGCGGGCAGAGGAAAACATCAAGAAAAGCTTCTCGGCTAAGTGCTGGTAACTACTAATCCATCAATTATTTGTTATTTACCTTTTATAGAAAATTGTAATTGTTATTGTGTTTTATAGATTACCAAAAAGATTTCACCTCTTACTCTGATGAAATGTTAAAATCTAGAGGAGGGAAAAATAATATATTTGATATCCAATATCTCTAGTTGGGTTTACAAATATTAAGACTCTGTATAAACTCTTTTTACTGATTCAGATTCTGGAGCAGCCTTGTTATAATTCACTGTTATTATCTGTCTAATCAGGGGATAAAGGCAGAGTGATTTGTGCCTTTAGGCAAACTTTTCCTTAGACTCACTATTTCTGTTTTCATTTGCAGCAATTTAGTATTCTGCCCTAGTTTCTGATTTCTTAAAGACTGATAATTTCAAGCCAAAACTCATCTTTCCTGGGTGTCCATCAGTACTGTTTAAACCTATTGTGCCATATAAATAGCACTCAGGAGCGTTCCATAAAAAACTCTGCTATGTGGCATATTCTATCCACCTCCTTAAATCTTGATAGCTCTCACAGCTGCTGACACTACAACAAGCCATTGAGTGAGCCTCTCAGGTGCTGTGTGTGGTATCAGAACAGATTATTATTGACATTATTTTCTTATGAAAATATTACTAGCTATGTAATCTGAAAATATTTACAAAATTATATTGCAGAACGGGATATAATTTTGATAGGTCATCAAGTCTTTAGGGAATATTGTACCGTTGGGGGACCTTTTTGTGTTTCCTTACATTTCAAAGATTCCTTAAAATCCAGCCATTAATGCTAAAGTTCTCTACAAATATATCTCTTGAATATATATTAACAGTGATGGAGATGGTAGAACTGAAAACACTGATTCAAGAAGTAACTTGTAAATATTGTACAAGAAATATCCACAAGAAAACCAGAAGAAACCAAAGACTGAAATGATAAAAGAAATGAAAATAGATATATCTACTAGCAAAGAAATATTAAGTTTTTGAGGCTTACATATTGCCTCCCTCTAAACAATTAAGTGGTGATTTCAACCATGCCCATAAAAATGGTACCTAATTGTGAACAACTGTTTTTCATTTGCACTGGAACAGATCTTTTAGCAAAAGCAGGTTTATTACCTGAGTTATCTCAATAATCGCCTGAACACTGTAATTTGTCTGTGGAACACAAGCCAAAAGGAAGAAATAAACCTAAATTGATTGCTAGGCATTAAGGATATCATCCTTCCTATAAACACTGAGGCTTTTACCGCCTGCTGCTAACAAAGGAATGTAAGGACTAATGGACTTTATTAAGAGGATCCACTCCATTCTTTAGAGATGATTAAGCATAATATTATCTAAAAACAGGAAGTTGAGCAAGAAGGGCATTGTATTTGCTTCTGATTTCATTCTTTCATTTATTCACTGAATTAATTCATGAAATGTGTTCTTGTCCTGTATTTCCTTGTTAAACAAGAAGGCCCTGATGAGACCCTAGTGAGATATAGAGAAAAGATACAGATCCTGTTTTCAAGGCATTTCCAGGGATTTCATTGAGCTGAAATGCAAAAAAATGGAAGGATTCATTCAGGACAACTGAACATCTTGAGCAAAGGCAAAGCTGGGCACAGAATGCAACACAATCCCAATCAAAGGATTAGCACAACAAGAAGAGTATGGGCCAGTGAGTACCAAGGATTTTTGGTTGGAACACAACTCCATCCTCCAATTTCAAGTAACAAGCCGAGAAATAATTTAGGAGGTGAAAGAGTGAAGAGAGTAGCTTTATGAAAAATTCCTCCTCTCAAATAGAGTATTCTTTCATAAATGAAATGATATTTGAAGCCCAGCCATTTGAAACTATTCTTTTTTTATTTTTTTTATTTTTTATTTTTTTTGATGTTTTCAGAAGCCACAATCCTCATAAATTTAAAGCTACACTATTTTTTCTAAGGAGAAAGTTCCAGGACGCTTTCATTTGCAAGGTAGTATTTTCACCACATTACTAGGAATCAAATAAAATTTCAACACATTATTTTTATTTTTAAAAATAAATAATAAGTTCTGGTTTCTAGGATGTTATTAATGTGGGCAGGAGAGAGGGAAAGGTAATAGCAGTCTGGTTTATTTCAGTGAAAATTTTCTACTGATACTTCATTGCCAACATATATAGTCTTAAATTACAATACTATGATTCATGAGTGTATATCTGAATGCCCTTTTCTATTCAACAAACATTTAATGAGCATCTAAAATGTGCCAGTATTTGTCTGGATGCTGAGGAAGGAACAAAACAGGAAAAAAATTCTGCTTTCATGAAGCTCACATTCTAAATGGAACAGGGTATATAAAATTCCAATGTGTAAGTAATGCACAATGCATACATATCTGATTTTGATTATCAGAGAGATTGAGTAACTTCTAGAGAACTGAAGCAGTTTCATGAATTCCTTAGTGTGAAGCAAGAAATCTCACTGCTAAACACATTCAGCCTGTCTTAGACTTTCTTGAATTCATTATGTTTACCCAATTTAGGGGAAGATGCTATGAGCTGTTGAATCCTCCCCTATAACTCAGATATAGCAATATTATTCAACACTTACCATGCTGGCAAGTAAAGACAGCTCGTTGCCCCAATTTGAAAAAAAAAAAGTGAAATGTTGAAAAAATTGAAAAAGTGAGATGTTGAATACTGTACCAAAATAAGTTGAAAATGAATAAAACAATTTTATACAATTGAATTTAAGAGTTGAAAGAAATCTTGGAGAACACGCAGTCCAAACTTCCCCTTTTTTATATTAAAATTCAAATACATAAGCAAAAAAGAAAAAACAAACAAAAAAAGAAACAAAAATAACTAACCAAAGCCCACAAGGTTTTAGGTCAAGTGGACATTAATATAAGATTGAAAATTAGAGATCATGATTGCTATAAATTAGTGATCCTCTTAGGGTGATTCAGGATTCCATAAGATTCTAAGATCTATTAATGCAAACCACAAAGTCAAATCTATTATCTTAACAGTAATAGAGCTTGCTATCTTTTTTACTTTATACTCTCATGGTGAACCGTCAAGTTCTCCAAAGGCTATGTGATATGTGATACTACACCAGATGGAGTTCAGATGCAGATATGAGTACTAGCTGTCTTCTAGTAAACATATGATATTTGCAAAGGTATAACAGCTAATAGATTTAGTATTATTTTAATAAATTCATAAGCATATATGTTGACAATTTCTTTGCTTTAACTTCTACTTTCAATGGATGTAAACCATACAAAAATAGCTCTTTGAGTCATTGATAACTTTTAGGGATACAAAGAAAATTTGAGACCAAAACCTATGTAGCTATTAACTCATCTTGTTAACTTCTCATTGCTGAATTTGTATAGTATATAGACTTTTAACAGTTATTAAAAATCATCAAAAACAATAGTGTTTACAATTTATTGGGCGACCAATATATGCCAGTATACATACAGAATTTAGCAACAATTGTACAAGCCAAGTATTTTATTTCCATTTGATAGAGGAGAAAACTGAGAATAAGTAAGTTTACATTGTCAGTGGTCAAACACCTAGTGAGTGACGCAGCCCATATTCATACCTACTTCTCAGAAACTACCACTTTTCTTCTCAATAGTTCCAGGCTAGTTAGAACTCAGTCAAGCAGAGTCTAAGCCCCGCCTATTCTCCTATCATCATTCTTCTCTGCCTCAGATTTATAAATTACACACACACATACACATACAAAAACCAAAAACAACAACAACAATTAAACAGTAAAAGAGGCTGGGCACGGTGGCTCACGCCTGTAAAATCAGCACTTTGGGAGGCTGAGGTGGGCAGATCAGGAGGTCACGAGTTTGAGACCAGCCTGGCCAACATGGTGAAACCCTGTCTCTACTAAAAACACAAATATTAGCTAGGCATGATGGCGGGTGCCTGTAATCCCAACTACTCAGGAGGCTGAGGCAGGAGAATTGCTGGAACCCAGGAGGCAGAGGTTGGAGTGAGCCGAGATCATGCCACTGCACTCCAGGCTGGGTCACAGAGCAAGATTCCATCTTGGAAATTAAAAAAAAAAAAAAGAGCCAATCTGTAGAGATATATAAGGTCATGGAATTCAAATTAGGAAGTTATAAGCCAAATATATATATGTGGAAAGAGAGTACATAGAAGACTGAATGAGAATAAAATATATACATGTAAGCAGATAAGCACAATGTGATCAAGCAGAAATGAAGACACAGAAAAAAAATGATGGAGTCAAAAGGGAAATAAACTCTTAAACAAACAACCTCATAAAAAGTGAGCAAAGGACATGAGCAGATACTTCTTAAAAGAAAATATGCATATGGCCAACAAGCATATGAGAAAAAGCTGAACATCACTTATCATTAGAGAAATGCAAATCAAAACCAAAAGGAGATACCATTTCCCACCAGTCAGAATGGCTATTATTAAAACGTCAAAAAACAACAGATGCTGGCAAGGTTGTAGAGAAAAAGGAACACTTATACACTGTTGGTAGGGGTATAAATTGGTTCAACAATTGTGGAAGACAGTGCGGCAATTCCTTAAAGACCTAAAGAAAGAAATACAATGTGATCTATAATGTTGTTGACCCAGCAATCCCAATACTGGGTATATATCCAAAGGAATATAAATCGTTCTCTTATAAAGACACATGCATGTGTGTGTTCATTGCAGCACTACCCAGATAGCAAAGACCTGGAATCAACCTAAATGCCCATCAATGGTAGACTGAATAAAGGAAATGTAGTACATAAACACCACGGAATACTATGCAGAAAAGAAAAAGAATGTGATCGTGTCGTATGCAGGAACATGGATGGAGCTGGAGGCCATCATCCACAGCAAACTAAGACAGGAACAACAACAACAAAGAAAGCCACATGTTCTCACTTATAAGCAGGAGTTAAATGATGAAAACACATGGACACATAGAAGGGAACAACACACACTGGGGCCTATCAGGGTGGAGAGTGGAAGGAGGGAGAGGATCAGGAATAACTAGTGGGTACTAAACTTAGTACCTGGGTGATGAAATAATCTGTACAACAAATTCCCATAACACAATTTTACCTATATAACAAATCTGCACATGCACCTCTGAACTTAAAATAAAAGTTGGTCAGGTTCGGTGGCTCACGCTTGTAATCCCAGCACTTTGGGAGGCCAAGACTGGTGGATCACTTGAGGTCAGGAGTTCGAGACCAACCTGGCCAACATGGCGAAACCTCGTCTCTACTAAAACTACAAAAATTAGCGGGGTGTGATGGCGCATGCCTGTGTGCCTGTAATCCCAGCTACTTGGAAGGCTGAGGCAGAAGAATCGCTTGAACTGGAAGGCGGAGGTTGCAGTGAGCAAAGACTGCGCCACTACACTCCAGCCTGGATGACAGAGTAAGACTCTGTCTCAAAAAAATACAATAATAAAATAATTAGATTGAAGTTAAGCAAAAACAAAAACTCTCAAAAATGTATTTCTTGAAAGCAAAGAAAGCAGAATAAAAGCTCAAGTTTGTTTAAATGAAAAAGGTAATATGTTAAAAGTGGGAGAGAATAGAATGGCAAGCCAGAAAATGTTATGTTCCGAGATATCTGCAAAATTTAAAAAGAAGGAAGAGGAGAGGGGCAACAGAAAAATTTGTAAGTGGATGTTAGAAAGATTCATAATGAATAAGAAATGAAATGAAATGAGTATAGTTGGCATTATCTTAGACATAAAGAAAAAGATAAAAATGTAGAACATGTGTAGAGAATGTTTTAAATAAAGTAAGTTAAATATTAGAACTGGACCAAAAACTAGCCAAATAGTATAATAACAAGGGTTTTATTTATGTGTATGAGGTTAGGATGATTTTTGTGAGCAACACATCTGCTGAAGGAATTACTTTCTAGCAATACCAAATTGTTAATACAGTTAAACAGATGTATTTGATGGAATATTTTTCTCAAATTGACTTATAATGAATTGTTCAAATTTACTTTCTCTACATATCATAAAAATGATAGCAATCTTGAAATTTGTCTCTGTTTCATATCCCTTTATATCCTCTAAAATAGATTTTTCCTCTTTTCCTGCCATAATTGATTAGGGAGTAGATAAAAGAAAATGATTTAAACACAAAATATATACTTTCCCAATGAGAATAGTTAACAAAGACATGTGGATGATAACTGTGAAGTCCGTGAACTCCAGAAAGCTGCATAGATAAACTATAAGTATTTCTACCCTAAAGGTAAGGTGCCCAGGAGGCCACTCTTTTCCAGCTGAGGATCAGCCATTACTGTGAGAGCCAAAGTGCAGGGATAGCGAACCGGTCACAGCAAGTACTGGTAGCATTTTCTCTCTGAAGAATATGCTAGGATCAGTTTCAGATCTGTGATTTTACTTTCTTTCTTTGATCTACTATTGAATAGTTATGGAGGGATAAAGATGGAAAACTATCTTCAAATGCCACCGAGTACTGTCAAAATTATTTTTGTGTCTCAGTTAAAATTCAGGAGATGAAACAAATGAGCTGGAGCAGAAAAGGTACTTATTCTAAAGTTGACTTTGAATTTCTGCATCTCACAAATCAATACCTTTGCTCAGTCAACTTCCACAATTTGAATGTATTTTTAGGAATATTAATATTTGCTATTAAAACATGCTCTCTCCAAGTACCATGATAAGTGCCTTTCCAAAACTATTACAGATATTTTATTACCATCATTTCATTTTAAAAATCAAATAATTTTCAGGGAAATTAAGTAACTTGTCCAAGCCTATTCAACTAGTACATTGCATAGCAAAGAATAAATCTGAATATTAATGACTATGCCTTTGTTTTTTAACCTCCCACATAAAACTGTCTTGGGAGTGGGGCTCATATCTCTAAAAATATCCTGGTACACAACCAGGGCAAGTAATCATTACCTTATACCCACAATGTGTGGAAACAGATCTGCAACAGTCTTGGATATATGAATCATCATCTAAATGAATATGTTTAAAAAACAAAATTGAAATAAAACAAAAATCCACCTCATTATCTGGACCCTGAACTCAAATCAACCTGTCTTGAAATGCTGTAAATGAACCTAGTTACATAATTCAGTTGGTTCATACATAGTCTGCAAGTATGAATGTAGACAGGACTCTAGGGAACAGTTAGATAGTAGTCCCTTCTCTCCCCTTCCACCCATTTGTTTAAATGCCTTGTGTCTCCAACTCAGGGCCAATAAAACAATAAAAGAGAGAAAAAAAAATGTGTTTGAAATCAGAACATGCTATAAAATAAAAAGTAAATAAAAACGAGGAGGAAATACAAGTCATGAGTGGAGAAAAGAATCATGGTAGGTGTAGAGTTATCACACAAGCATTTCAACCTTCACCCCCAGCCCCCTTCTCTTCATTTTGTCCACATGTGTGGCATAGTTGCTATCTGCAAGCGTTGTAAAGCAGATCTTCAATTTTTGGCAGCAATTCAGAACTGAGCAACTTTATGGCATGTGAGGAATTTTGTCTTATTGGAAAAAAAGTCAGAATAATGATACAAATAAAATTATAGTAACCCGTAAAATGGGGAAAATAAGGTTGGGCTAGAAAAGCAGTGACACATGAAAGTGTATCATGAATAAGAATTTAAATTATCAATGAAAAATATGGTATTACTGAGCTAGAAGAAAATGTCATTTTCACATTACTGAAAAGAGATGATTGAGCACTTTTTCTCAGCAAATTTAATAATTTATACCAAGCTTAATCAAGTAAAAACAAAAGTTACAACCACTTATAGAGTGAGGCACTGTATTAAGCATTTACATTTATTTAATTTGTATAATAATTGTATAAATAAATATTACTCACATTTTATTGAGGAAGATTGAGACTCAGAGAAATTAAGTAATTGTTTTGAAGTTACCTGTTAAAAATGGCAGCAGAGCCAAGATTGGAACAAAGTTATCTAGAATCTTATAAAGTGAATGAAGACCTTATAAATAACACCGATAGGGTTATTAGAAGGAAGGGAGTGTGTAGACTAAAATAGACAGGAATGTTCCATTCAATATTTAATGATATATGCTGAGTATCTGCTTTATCACAGTCTCTCAGTAAACATGATCCCTTTTAAGTCATTACGATTGATGTAGAATAGGCTGTTAGACACATGGATAAATCAGAAAGCACTGTAATGTAATCTTTCAAAATGAACTGAAATACTTTTTTAAAATTATTTGAATGACAACATAAGTAAGAGTGGAAAAAATTTAGAACTGAGATTATAGAACTAGGAAAGATTTAGAAAAATTATTTAGAATTGAAGACTAAACTAGGAAAAACTCAAGAACATGTAAGCATAACAGATTATGACTGAGAAGGACAAAGGTAAAGAGAAGGAAATATTTTTAAATAAACAAAAAATAAAAAATGCTACATAAAAATATGAGAAACGGTAACAGATGTAGGAGATAGATAAAAATGATTCAAGATACATGTTATGATTCCCTGAAATAAAACGGTAAGTCAGAGAATGAAAAATAATAAAAGTTATAATGCAAGAAAATTCCTAAAATTTAAAAAAAATTGAAAACTTAAAAGAGCAAATAAAAGAGTACAACACAAACATAGACAAATAGACCCAGATAACCAATAATGAGGCTTAGTCAAATAAAATTACTAGAATTACAACAAAAAATCCACTGGACATCTAAGCAAAAACATAAAAATACTTAGGGAAAGAAAATTAGATTATCATGAGATGTTTCAATAACAGTATTTTATAGCAGAAAGTGAGGGATACCTAAGGGAAAATGAGGGATAACAGAATACCTAAGAAAAGGAACTATGGACTAGGATTTGATCAAACTGAATTTCAACTATAAAGTATTTAGGTAAACTTTATGACAATCAAATACTTGGAAAATTCTGTTTCTGTTAGCACTTTATAAAGAATTTGCTAGAGAATGGACTTTAGACAACCAAAACGAATGGAGAAACCACAAGAGGATTGGTGGTCAGCATTTAATATATAGGATTAGGAATAAACATGGTTATAAGGCATGGATTATAGCATGAAGCGGCTGTATGTTCTGATGATGTAGATATGGTAACCTATCAGAAATAGGAAAGAATGAAAATATATAATTGTATAATTACAAAGTTTAGTATGATTGTGAAACAACATTAAGGAAAGAGAAATCCCTAAAAATTAAATATAAAAATGAATCAAATAAATCAAATGTGTATCCTATTGGCAGCATATTCATTTCAAGAGAAATAATTTCAAATGAAATTATTTAGTAATTAGAGTATACTTCCCTAATGGGATATGACTTATGAGCACAAAGAGCTTAAAAAAAATACCAACCATGTAAATGGTTTTCAGTAGTTAGATCACTGTTCTTGTGTCAGCATTGTGATTTTGAGTCAATTAACGTATATATTGTGGGATAAAAAACAAATGAAGAATCAAGTGATGTTCCAACTCTATCATTGCTGAGATTCTCAATGTGGAAAAAATTGTGGAGAGATGTAAGATTGAAGAAGTTACATAAATTCACTGATTTTTAATTTTAATTTATTTTTAAATTTAATTTATCGGATAAGTAGAAAGTAATTCGTAAAAGTATTCTATCCTCAAATAATAAAAACAAAGCAAAAATGTAAGTAAACAACTATATACATATATACACATACATACTATGCATATTATACATATGACTATGTGTGTATATGTGTGTACATATATATACACACACATACATGTACACATATATGTACCTATATATACTCATATATCAGAAAGTCCTGAGTTTACAATGGTTCCACATAACAAATTTTCAGACTTTCTGATGATGTGGAAGCAGTATGCATTCAGTAGAAATTATACTTTCAGTACCCATATAGCTATTTATTTTTCATTTTCAATATCGTATTCAATAAATTACATGCGATATTGAACACTTTACTATAACATATGCTTTGTCTTCTATGATTTTGCTCAACCATAGGCTAATATAGATATTGTGAACACATTTAAAGGAGGCTAGGCAAAGCTATGATGTTTGGTAGATTAGATGCATTAAATGCATTTTTGACTTATGATATTTTCAACTTTGGTGGGTTTATTAGGATGTAACCCCATCGTGAGTTGAGGAGCATCTGTACTGCTATTGTTTGCTTGGTTTTATCTTTATTCTGTTTTGTTTTGTTTTTATAACTTTTTAGTTCCATCTGCTGAAAAGTCTAGAAGCAATAACCAGCTCAGAAGCAATGAGCACTGCAAATGCCCAGATGGTAGTTTTGGAATACCAGTTTCCACTAAAAAAAAAAAAATAAATGGGACAGTTCAGTGAAATGTTTTATTTTAGATCTGGAGCAGGAAATATACAACATGAGACTACAACATAGCCATGAAACTCTCAAGAAGAGGCATGTGAATAAGCCTAAGTATTAGGTTTCTATACTTAGGTTTGCATCTAAAGATGAAACAATATTTGAATATTAATGAGGTTAAACCTGTCAGAGATGGAACTTCATTGAATATGTTCAGATGTATACAATCATATATATCCATTTGAGGGGATTCTAGACAACTAAATTTTTATTTTGAAAACTGACATGTCAAAGAAAAGAACCTGGCATGTATCCAGTCTTTCCTTTAAAGAGTGTACAACTAGGTAACCAAATGATGAATGAGGAAAGCTTCTCTTTCAGAAATATTCCAGCCAATAAATCAAAAAGTTATAATGAAAGAAGATAATCACCACTTTGCAACCCATAATTAATTAATGGATCTACGTATAAATCATCAATGACTGTTAACTTCACAAATCAGATATGACGGGCCTCCTGAACAGCACGACTTCACCTCTGAAATAATCTTACCAAAATATTCTAGATCCACCTAACAGTTCACAGACAAAAATAGAGGACAGAAGATCATGCTAAATGGTAACACAGGGATGTAACCGGCAAAATCCGCAGTGTGGAAAATTCTACAGGAAAAAATACGTGAGTTTCTTCTACACATAAATATCAAAGATTAAAACAAACAAACAAAAAAACAAAGAAAAAAGACAGTGGAACCTACAGATTAGAAGCTAATTAAGAGAAGACTTCTGATTTCCGTCTAAGAAGAGAGTTTCAAAGTCATCACTCACATTCTTGCAATAAGAAAAAGTTGAAAATAATAAAAATCAATGACTTTTTTATGAAACTATCAGAGAAAAAACATGGTAGAATAAACTACCTCTCTAAAATTTGAAGACAGATGTATCCCAAGCAACACAGTCCAAATCTGCTTACCTGAAATGAAAGAAGCCTCTGAAACTCTAGTTAAACTGTAACTTTAATGAATTGCTTGAGGCTGAGTGTGGACTAGTACCAGTGAGAAACTCTGGGAGGTTGTGGTCTTAGGGGAGTCCAATATTTTCTTAGGGTTTGTCTCCAGGTTGAAGTGAAGTGAAGATCTGACAAAGATTCTTTGATCTTTGAATCACAGTGAAGATCTGACAAAGATCACAGTGAAGATCTGACAAAGATTCCATCATGGAATGAAATCTTGATGAAGATTCTGACAAAGATCTTCAGTGAAGATCTGACAAAGATTCCAGTGAAGATCTGACAAAGATTCCATCATGGGTTTTGCAGTGGAAAAAGGCTAATCATTTGAAATATAATTGAAGCCTTCTCCATATTTGGGTTTACCATCCAGGGAAAAAACTTTGCCAGAGCCTTCTTCTACCTTGGGGAAGAGCATCTCTCTGAACCCTCTAGCCGTCGTCTCTTGTGTAAGGAAGTAAAAAAAAAGAAAAAAAAAAAAAAAACATAGTCAACAGGGGTCAGGCTTTCAAGGAAGCAGACTGGCAATGCTGCAGCAGGGAAGGAAGTAAAAGGTAGGGTTAAAAAATAGAAATTAATAAAAAAAGCTGTATCATGGAAGAACCACTCTTGAAAACCACTGAGACAAGTCTGCTAAAGGACAGGTTTAACAGAATGCAAATCATAGAAGACTCCCCTACTCCAAACCTTACCTCAAGCCAATAGTCTCCAATATAATAAGAGTGCATTACAACAGAAAGAGCTGCATAACACAAGTTGTCTCTGAGAAAGAGTACTTGAGGAAGAACAAAGTCAGGAGAGATAAAAGCAAAGACACTAAAGGAACTTGAAGCTCTGCCCTCTGTAGCTATAGAAACTCCCAGTTAAATTACTATAAATTCTCACAATAACATTCTATATAATATCCCTGTTACCCAACACATCATGTATAGCTGTCAACAAAAAATTATAAAACATGACAAAGGCAAAAAATAATACAATCTAGAGACAAACATGAAAACCAAACTTGGACATGACATAGATGTAGAAAATATCAGGCAAGAAATTTGAAATAACTTTGGTTAGTATGCTAAGCACTTTAATGAAAAAAGAAGGCAACACAGAAACATCAATGGGCCGGGACCGGGTGCAATGGCTCATACCTGTAATCCCAGCAATTTAGGAGACCAAGGCAGGTGGATCACTTGAGGTCAGGAGTTCAAAACCAGCCTGGCCAACATGGTAAAACCCCGCCTCTACTAAAAATACAAAAATTAGCTGGGCGTGGTGGCACATGCCTGTAATCTCAGCTAGTTGAGAGGCTGAGGCACGAGAATCACTTGAACCTGGGAGGTGGAGTTTTCAGTGAGCTGAGATCATGCCACTGGACTCCAGCCTGGGTGACAGAGTGAGACTCTGACTCAAAACAAAACAAAACAAAACAAAGAAAAGAATTGTTAGAGGAGAAAAATAGCACAAATAATGCCTTCAATGGGCTTATCAGTAGACTAAACATGGCTGTAAAAATGATCATCAATGAGCTTTAAAACAGATTGACAGGAATTTCACAGAAATTCAAACAAAATGAAATGCAAACAAAAAACGAACAAGGAGAACAGAATATCCAAGAACTAGTAGGTGCAACATACATATAATTGTAATATCAGAAGAAGAAGAGGGAAGAAAAAATAGGGCAGAAAAATATTTGAAGTAATAATAGCAATGTTGATTGTTACCACATAGGAGCCTAGAACAGAAAAAAAATATATAAAAATCTGAATAAAGTGTAGTCTTTGGCTAACAATATTAATATGGTACTTACGTGGGCTCACTTATTGTGACAAATATACCATATGAACATCAGATGCTAATACTGGGGAAACTGGGTCCAGGAAAAATGGGAACAGTCAGTATTATTATTACAGTTTTTCTATAAATCTCAAACTATTCTTAAAGTATTTTTAAGAAAAGAATTAAGAAACATATCAATCAATTCATATGCCAGGAGTTTAATTTAGTTGATATTATATTTTTAAACAAAGGACATTTATAAGTTAATTGAAAATTTGAACAGATTGGCTATTTGATGTTAAATTCTTCTTAATTTTTTGAAAAAGATAATGTTTTGTTAGTTTTATGTTAAAGAGAATACTTTTATCACAGAAATGCAAACTTAGTAGTTATTGGTGAAACAGTTTAATGTCTGAGACTTAAAGTCTGAGACTTGTTGCAGACTAAGACTCAAGTCTGAGACTTGCTGCAGATTAAGAGTGGAGGAGGAGAAGTGGCTAAAGGCAAGGATGAAGCAGAGTTGGCAGGAGCTGATGGTTGCGGGCACTTGGCAATGCGTGCACAAGGCTCATGGTACTGTTCTGTCTAGTTTGTATACAATTGACATTTACTGAATAGACATATTTAAAAAGTCTCACAAGAAAACATGTATAACTTGTTAACTATTGTTTTGAGGGATTAAGAACAAACAAATGATGGATAGACTGAACTTTTCTGAGTTAATAAAGAGCAATTTGGCAAAAACTCTTCAAATTTTTACAAACGTGGATTTTTTGGAATATAATTATTGCATTATCTTTAGGGGGGAAAAAGCCATTTTATTAACAAGTGCTTGGATTGCTGATTTTGTCACCATATCTTACATTCCTATCTGCTTAAGGCACAGATACTGCAATAAAGAATAGCAATGTAATATGTACAGATAAAAAGAAGATGGCCTGAACTAATACCAAATTAAACAACATGTGACAAGCAGCAGCCAGATGCACATGCAAGAATGCCAAGTGAGAGACATGGAGGGGCTGCATCTGGACTGAGGCCAATCATGGAATGTTAAGCACAGAATTTTCTGCCTTATCAAAAGCATTGTAAATAATTGCTAAGAAGGATGCTTTTTAGAGAATGAGAATTATAAGTATAGGTAAGATCCAAGTGTAAATGGATGCCAAAAATAAATCCCATTTCCCCCCCTAACCAGTAAGCCACTCCTTCAGGAGATATTATACTTATTAAGCTATTTGTGAAACTAGAATGAATATACCGCACACATATACTTACACAAATACATGCAAGTTATTTTACATTAGAAATTGAAAAGATGATGACATACCAAATGCACATCAAGCTTAAACATTAAAAAATGAAAATTTGGAGGAAAATTAAGCCTTTATGAAACAATAAAGAAGGCTCTCAGGTGTAACTGAAGCTTACGCTGTATAATAAAAAGGGGTTTAAAACTATTCTGGCTTTAGGCTTTTTACACATCATTAATATCTACCACTTGAAGTCACTTCAAATTAGGCATCTCAGCAGTTAAGTTCACATTTTCCTTGCTTCAAGGAAAGAATAAAAATGTAAGACCGAAAACATATAAAAAGATTAAAATGCAGCATTTCAATCAGTGCTGAAGTATGGAAACATAGGGTAAGATGAGAGAAACTTAAGGAAATATAGAAAAATATTAAACTGAAATTCTGCGACTCTACAAGTGTCATCTCACTTCTATATTTTTCAGCTTTGTGGAGATTAGTAATGGTTAAAGTTGTGTAAAGTTGTAATCTGTATCCAACAAAGGGGACAGGCCTGTGTATGTTGGTGACATGGACTCCGGAGAGCCAGAAAGAGTCACTGGCTGACTAGGAGTTCAAGTTTTGGAAAGGAGGCATTTTAATGATGAAGGGGAAATGGACATTTCTTACAATGATTTATTCTACAGAGACATTTGGGAGGAAAGTTTTTAATTTAAAATCATATGTCACATATGTTATATTTTGTTCTGCATCAAAGTATATCCACACAGATTTCTATGCTATGTGCTATTATTTATGAGTATGAAAGAATTGAAACACAAGTTCTGATAACCAAAATTGTTTTTAGTGTCAGATTTTTGCCTTAAACATAATGTATAAATATGTAGCCCAAAATGCAGCAGTGGGCAGAGGTTGATTTGAGCTGTGGAGGTTAAGGGAATAGAGAAATAATCTGAAACATCTGGGATACAATAATAAAAATTATTGCGATGTAAATCATGCAGATGTAGATTATCAGAAAGACACAGGGAAGTCTATTGTGAATGCCTGAAAGATGAAGAGAATATGGAGAAAAGGGCTGAAATTATTTCTTTAATGCTGATTTTGTTGCCAAGAGTTTCAATTATTACACAAATAAAATGCAATAGATGTAATGAATTTAGTAATTGCTAAATTTTTTAGTACATTGCCTCAAGTCATCTTACCAAAGATTTAATTCAAATTGGCTTGAAAATGAACAGCATCACCTCATAGAAACTGTAAGCTTGGCTGAGAGAAGATAAACTAAGAATGCTGATCAAATCAAGGTAAATGGAGTGACTAAAACTGTTAGAGATGCAAAAATCAAAATGTGGTTCATTTTTCTTTGTAAATGTATTATCTTCTCACCGTATGATATTCACTGGGGTGATATTTCCTACTCCCTTTAATAAGAATGACTTGGAAAAGGAGGTAATATGCACACTAGCTATAAGTAGATCCAGTGGCAATCTCCTTCTGTAGTGGCTGATAATGAAGTTCAAAAAAACAGTAAGCAAACAGCACATGTATTTGCAGACAACAGTAGAAAAGAAAACTCATCTTCAAAACGGCATGTAGATTTTATCAGGATAAATATTGATCCTCATGTGAGATTTGCCAAGAAAAATTAGGAGTGGAATTGACAGATGCTGTCCTCTGGGCATATGCAGGAAAATCAAATGTATTTCTCAATTCAAAAATAGTTGCATGCAAGTGTATTTGAATTGGCTTAGGAAGTTAAAAATCATGGCTGCACCAGGATTTAAATGCAAGAAGAAGTATGTTAATATTGAATGCGCAGAGGAAAGAAGAAATTCATCACGGAGGAGGGGGGAACAAGTGACACTGGTGCAGCTGATTGGGAAGCCTTTCCTGATTGAAGTAGCGTCGTGTCGCATGAACATTCCTGCTGTATAGCTCTAAACCCTTTTCCCATCCTGTAACCAAGCTGCCTACAGAAAGGAAAGCCTTATTTTTATTCAAGGCAGGCTGCTGGGAGGGTATTAAAAAGAATATTGCAAAGGAGCTGAATAAGAAATAAATTCCTGATGACAATTTGGGAAGGCTTAGTGGACATATAAGGCCCTTTCTCTAATAAGGGCAAAAAAGAAATTATGGTCCACAGTTAAACCTCCCTAAAAAGGGCTTTTGACACCACTATATCTTTTCAATACTATAAAAGTAAATGAGAGAATATAAAAGGCTTTACATACAGTAACTCTCACTCTGTTAGGTCATCAATAATAATTTCTTAATCTAAGTCCTATTTTTTCCATCTGGCTTTAAGATAGAGATCACAAACTGCCAACTCATGGATGAGTCTGTCTATCAAAACTCCCTCCAAAATTAAAAAATAAATAAATTTGATGTTAATATTTAAAAAATAGGAGAGAAATGTCTGTTTCTGTCTTTTCTTTAGAAATAAAAAGTATGAACTATTTTAGGGCTAATCAGCTGAAGCTGAGTTATCACAGGCAGCTTTAGATAAAGCTGCCCTTTCTATTTCCCAAAATTCCCAACTTAGGGTATTTTTTTCTCAGTCTCTTTCACTACCTGCTCTTATAGGTACTTGACATCTTGAGTAATGCAAAACCATGCCTGTAATATTGTATTACATTTTGTAGGCAGAAAATAATTTTTTGTCAACATTTGATAGGTAATCTTTTAAAAAAATTTAGGTTGCATGAAAAGGAGAAATTAGCTAAATAAGCACTGAGCTTTCTATATCTAAGGCCAATATTCTGCTGGCTGAAGACATTATTAGAAAGCATTTACCTGAGCTGGAGACTTAGTACCTAGGTAAAATGATGTAGGTTCCACGGTCTTTCCAAAACTTAAAGAGAAGAAAAACACCTTGTTTAACCAATCAATAAACAGAATGTTTATACTCTTCTCAAAGTAAGGATGGACATAAACTTCCCTTGTAACACCTGCTGCTTAACTACTCTGGCCAAATTCCTGGTAATTTTTCCTTTTCTTATTAAATGTAGTGTTCTTTAAATTTTAAAATAATGAAGCAATTAATAGTTGTCTAGGGTTAAGATTTTGAGAAGAGGGAAAAAGTGTGGAGGACTGAAAAGCCAATCTGTGTAAAAGGGACAACAGCCTGGAAAGTAAAGCAAGACTCTGAGGATCCATTTAGCAGTGAACATTCCCCAGTTTCTGCTCTGTGATGCAGCTGAGCCCTGTACAAGATAGGCAATTAAAATTATAAATGATCCACCCAACTGTGTCTCCTTCTGAGAACTACATCATGCCCTGCTGCCATGCGTGGCAAAACCTATTCCATTCGTTCCAACTTTCACGATAACTGAGGAGCAGACCCAGAAAAAGAGAGGCCATTGGGTTTCTGCTCCAACCTGCTGGCACTCTGAATCGCTTGCATAAAGTTCTGAGGTCATTCAGGAGAATTCAGCCATAAAACAAATCATTCACTGCGGTTGCCAAAGGGCAATAAAAACTTCACTGCCTTGACTCTAGAAGCACTCTGGGCAGTTTTCCACAAGGCAGGGGTAATAGGGCAGGTGTGAAAAATCACGAGCTAAACTCCATCTGGGAGCTCCGGCCTAGGTTTACCATCAGGTGCCTCTGACACCCTTGGCACCCTCATCACCACTGGCCCAAATGTCCCAATTAGGCACTAACAAAGAGCAAGCCAAGCAAATGCATCAGAAAGACAGATCCCCTGGGAAAGAGATAAATTCAAATTGATGCAAGCTCTGGAGCCACTCAAGTTAAGTGCTCATGGACCCTCACAGCAAGGATTCTTGGGGAAAATTAGGTCTTGTTGAGTGTGTAGAAGGACTGCGGAAGTTGTCAGGGCATCATGTGATTCCAAACCTCCAGGAAATTGTCGTCTTTCTATGCCACAGCGCCAGGTATCACTGAGAGGTAGTAGAGGGAGCAGAGGTAGTTAGAAGGTGGAGACAATAAAATCTAAAATCATGCAATATGCGAGCATTTCATACCTCTCCTTATTCAGAAGAAAGCACAAAACACAAAAACTGGGAAAGTACTGTAATAATGTAAGCTACTGCAATTTGGTATACTTGTTATATTGTTAATTTTCTTGTTAGAATGTCATTGTTTTACTTTATTCTTATTTTTATTAGCACAACATGATTTCACATCTCAGGGCAAATACTGTTGTTTATCAGCCATAAAAGCTGCAAGGTAAAATACTCACATTTTCTTTTATCCATAGATCTTTCAGCAATTATTCAATTATCTGATGCGGATTTAAAACATTATAGAATATGCTGTGTACTTAAAGGATGAAGAAAAGGAAATATTAGGAAAACCCAAGAGATTTTTTTACAGCAAAACCAACTTTAGTCAAACTTTCCCTTAGATACTATAGTATTTGGTTCATGTTTTTATTACTTGGAATTTCTACAATTAATTTGATCATTAGTTAATATTTATAGAGTACTTTAAAATTTCCTCATGTTTTACAACAACTGCTTAGTTTTTCTTTACAACGTTCCCAAAAGGTGTAAGCAGTAAAATTTCTTGCCAGGAATAAAACAGGAAATTCTTAAGTGCCATGAGAAAGGATATTCTTATGAGGCGTATTTAGGTGGTGAATGGAGTAAGTCAGTCAGGTGCTTATCCATTTCACAGACTTAATTTGGAGTAAATTCTGCCAACATTTATTTGAACTCAGCTGTGACAAAAATTTTCCGTGATTTAATTATGATTCAGGATAACAAATCCTGACAAAGAACTAGAGTTTAATATTAAGGGTCTTGAAACCGAGTCTAGAGTTGAAAGGACCTAGCGATGTCAGCAATTTCAGAATAGCTCAGAAAGGCAGACCATCTCAGACAGATGAGGAATGAGTTAAGGTTATCCAAATACTCCCTTTCTTCAACCTTTTCCAGTTTAATGTCTTTGGATACAGAAACACAATTTTTCTTTATACAAAATCCACCTGGCTTCAGAATGAACCCATTTCCTCTGATTCAGCCCTCAGTAGAAATGAAGAAATTTGGTTACAAACTGTGTATAAATTTGAAAAACAATAATGCCACATGTTTTATGACTACTTGCTTTTCCCACAGAAGAGCTTTTTTCTTAGGCCACATGCCCTCAATTGAACATTTTGCTTTCCACTTCCAGGCTTGACTGGGACTGATTAGAATAATTCCTATATATCATGCCACACCAGAGATAGTTCTTAAAGGGAGGAATGATAGTGAGTGATAGAGGCCAATATTGAACTCAGTAAAAGTCACAATAGCACCAGTACAATGTAGTTGATTTGAGCAAATATTAAATGAGTGCCTACTATGTGCTTAAGACTGTGCAGTGGATTATTCATGGAGAAATAAAAATGATTCCTATACACCAGAAGATTAAACTATATCATGGAGATAGGAAATGCATTTTAAGCAATCAACACAAGAGAAGTATAAACTGTGCAGTGCAGACAGAATTAAGAGACAAGTCAATTTGATGTGCGAAATATTCTAATAGAAGAAATCTCACCTAAACTGAAACTTGAAGGAGTCTACGCAAGAAGAGAAGAAAAGCATAGTATCAATAAAAGAAGCAGTAACTTAAAAATACTAAATAATTAGAGCTGGGCGCGGCGGCTCACGCCTGTAATCCCAGCACTTTGGGAGGCTGAGGCAGGCAGATCACGAGGTGAAGAGATTGAGATCACCCTGGCCAACATGGTGAAATCCCCTCTCTACTAAAACTACCAAAAATTAGCTGGGTGTGGTGGCACGTGCCTGTACTCCCAGCTACTTGAGAGACTGAGGCAGGAAAATTACTTGAACCCGAGAGGCGGAGGTTGCAGTGAGCCGAGATGGCGCCATTGCACTCCAGCCTGGTGACAGAGCAAGACTCTGTAAAAAAAAATTAAATAGAGTGGCCTATTCTTAGGTTAGTATGGAAAATATCTACTGTAACAGATATTCATACTGATAAGTAACTAAATTTAAGTTGACTAAGTTAGGGAAAATTTTCCTTCTATCTTGTATAAAAGATGTAATTGTCCATGTGTGAACTTGATTCTGGCTTAGAGATGAATTTAAAAAAATAAGAAAATGAGCAATGGTGTGGAGTGCAAGCTCGGTAATCTAATGTTAATAAAGACACAAATATAATCTCTCAGAACCGAGGATGATAGGAAGGAGGTGATTTAATGAAAGAATATTTTAAGACAGAGTAAAATCAAATTAGTTAAAGTCCATTAAAGATAAATCTATTAATAATTAATGAGAAATAAAGACAATTATACCATACTTAAAGAACTCTTATTAGAGAACTAATCTACCACTCCAAATGTTGTGAAACTCTGTCTCCTTAAGTTGCTCCTTAAGATTTCTTTGATTCTTGACCCTTTTCTTTTCTTAGTTATTCCACAAACTCTCCCTGCTTTTGGTTATGTGTTCACTAGCTTCAATTCTTTAGAACATATGTGCTTATTAACAGATATGGGCCCCACGTTTACTTTTCTGTTATTGAACTCTCCACTGAATGTTGCCAATAGATTCTCCTCTCTGTTAACTCTGTTAATTATATTTAAAAAAGAATTTCTACATTTCTCCCAAACACAGGCCTTCTACCGTCATCCTTTATGTCCTTTATTTCAAGGCAATCAGATGGTTTAAGGCTTTATTTTCTCTTAACAGGTTCCTTATGGCAATCTGTCACCTAATCTCTCTGCCTCCAGTCTCTCCCACCTTTATATTAATATTTAAAACAAATGTTTTATAAAGTCACTACCCTTTGCTAAAATATAACCGGTATTACTTGTCTCTGGAACATGTTCCAAATTTCGTAACATCGAAGAACCCCCTTCTCTCTTTTCAAATCTCTTTTTCCAAATGCCAAACAACCCTAGTGTCTTTCTGTTTCCAGAATATGATCTGTACTTTCCAATATCAGCTGTGACAACAGATATTAGGCCACATCTGAAAATCCTCTTCAACTTTGTCCCCTTGGAAAAGTTTTCTGTTATTTTAAAACCAGGCTTAGAGGGCATCTTCTTTGAAGGCTGACCCAGATTTAAGCAGTAACTCCTCTAAATAACAATATATTTGCCTATAATTGCATCTAATTCTATCATCAATGTATCACATGACCACTATACTCACATATGATTGCACATTACTGAAGTTCATCAAACTCTAAGAATGCTGATGTGCATGGTTCAGACACATAGCTGCTCAGTAAGTGTTATGGAGATTGGAATTGTGATCTTCTAACCTACAGAAAGATTATAATTTCCTGGAAGAGCGTAATTTCTAAAGTAACTAATAATATGTACTTGTCCAACTCTTTATAAGCCTATAAATTTCTTGATTGTGGGATTCTTCCTGTTCTTCCTACTCACACTCTGCATGATGCCAATTCATTAGGCAATAAATAAATAAATAAAAACAAAAATACACAACCTAATTACATGTCTCTATGACAGAAAGAAAAATTAACAAAAAAGTGGGTTGAGCACCACTGCAATGCTATGCACATAGCAGCTGCTCTACACATGTTGATTACACAGATTCCTAATATAACTATTTAATATAACTATATTGGAAAGAGTATTTGTATAAAGTAGAATACCAGACTCCAATAAAGCTAACGGTTTTTAGGAAAACTGGATGATATGGTAAGAATTCAGGCACTGGAGTCAAGATAGAACTATTTATGTCTAACTTCAAAATTCCTGTACCTCATACGGCTATTATAAAGATTAATGAAATGATACATGCAAAAACGTTGGCACGTACTTCACTATTTGGATTGTTACTATGATTATAATTGCATTATTTAAAAACTTGAGAAAACAGACAGAATCAGACAGACTTAAATTTAAATATTTGCCAGCTGTGTGACCTAGGATAGCTATTAACTTCATTGAATCTCCTTTAAAAAAATTGTGTCTACAATTCATATTAGATACAACTTTATAGTTTTAAAATGATATAGACATATATTAATCTATTCTTACTTTGCAATTAAGAAATACCTGAGACTGAGTAATTTAAAACGAAAAGTTCTAATTGGCTCATGGCTCCATAGGCTATACAGGAAGCATAATGCTGGCATCTGCTCAGCTACTGGGGAGGCCTCAGGAAACATACAATCACGCCTGAAGGCAAAGTGGGAGAAGGCATGTCTTACATGGCAGGAGCAGGAGTAAGAGAGAGAGAGGGGAGGTGCTATACACTTTTAAACAACCAAATCTCATGAGCACTCACTCGCTGTGATGAGAACACCGAGGGGATGATGCTAACCCATTTATGAGAAACTGCCTCCAAGATCCAATCATCTCCCACCAGGCCTGATCTCTAATACTGGGGATTACAATTCAACATTTGTATGAGATTTGGGTGGAGACACAGATCCAAACCATAACAAGACATTACAACTGGCATGAAAGCTGGTAGACAGCAGATACAAAAAAAAATCATAATAAATATGTTTAAAGATTATTTTTTTCTTTTCCTCTCATGCAAAAGGCCAATCTTCTATTTTTATTTTCATTGATTTAACTTCTTACAAACACAATAGATTCTGTCTGAATTTTATCAGAAGTTGCTTACTTCCTCATAATAGATATAAATTTCTTAGTGTTAACTCTGGCTGGAGGCCCTTCAGTAGATTAGTGTTAGGATTCTAATTGTTCTAAAATCAACAATAAATAAACAGAATTGTTGATTTACGAAATACACAATTATACTACTGAAAAAAACACTTTCAAAATATAGCTTCTTTGATTATATAATGTGTGGCTCAAAAGTCCTTAAAACTCCACAAATTTTTGTCTCCTCTTCTCAAAATTAAAAAAAACAAAACAACTTCATCCTGATTGTTAGCTCATTGCTAATACATTTCAATAATTTGTTAGTTTAAAAAGGATGAAATATTGTAAAAAACAAAGTTCCACTGTTTTAATTCTGTTCTTGATGATTTAGATATACAACCCTGATATTTTTCAACAATTCTGAAAGAATAGAGAGACAAGTATGAAGTATTCAGAAAAGTGAAGAAAAGAGAAATAGAAACTTCACTAATTTATTAAACTGTATTAAACTTCACTAATTTTACTAATGTGTTATTGTTTTTATGATATATACATTTTTGGTTATCACAGTACCTCTACCAGATATAATGACACATTTATCTTTATGATTTTAAATATAACCAAGAATTCAGACTGTCTTAACTAATAGGCTGTATGTGTCTTCCCTCAGTGGAATCAATGTTTTGAGGGGATTAAATAGAATAATTTTAACCACTTCTGAGGGCATGTGAATGTTTGATCCTTAGACCTCCATCCTAGACAGGCTAGAGGAGACTTGTCTCGCTTTCTGTCATTGATTTTATTTGTTAAATTTAGGTCAACTGGCAGAAATGGAAAAGGACACCAAATATTTTCTCCATCAGGACTACATTCTGCAGCATCTGTTCTCCTGCAAATCTCATTTATTATAGTTGGAAAAAAATTTTTTGATTAATGACTTTATTTGAAGAAAAATGAGTTTGATTAATCAACTTTTTCCTGTGGAGTGTCAGCTTTGGAGCAAGACCCCTTGATGGCAGTTTATGGGTATTTATGATCTTTAAGTACCTGCTAAGCTTCCCAAATACACACTGACTATAAGTTTGCCATGATTCATTGATTTAAGAGTGTTTTACATAGTTTTACAGATGAACAATTTAATACAAAATGTTGTCAGTAATATTGCCTTTCTCACAAGTCATAGCTTTCATAAAGTGGAACCTCAGCCTGTTTCTCCTATGCATATTTGACTATTAGTATGAATTCAACTGGATCCAGCTGAAAGGTAATATTTAGTGTTTTATTGCAAGTTCCATTCCTCTTACCTTTTCAAGTTATTAACTTTGTGTTTCGATTTCAACTATCTGACTATGATGTATCTAGTTGTGGCCAAAACATGGATGATTAGAAATCCTTGCTTGATCATTAAATATCTTGTATTGTTAAATGTTTCATTCATTGTCAAAGGAGTTCTATGTGTGTATTGAGATACATTTTCATTGCTCCATCAGGAAGTTTATAATTTTGACTTAGCTTTCACATCCTGCTTGTAAGTGTTTCAAGGTCATCCAAAGGTGACATTAGTGCCTTCCCATGTCTTTCTGGGGCACAACTCTGCCTATATACATGTTTCTCTAGACTCCCAGGTATATGTCAGAGCTTTGCAAAGCCCCATATGAACAACTCATTTGCCATTTTTTAAAAAGGTTTTTAGCCACCTCTCGTTAGTCCTAACTGTTACCACAGCTGCAGGCAACTGAAATATTAACAAATTGCTGCTGATTGTTTTTGACAAACATCCAAGGAATAAGGTTAAAGAAAGGATAAGGCTGTTTAGACAGAGCAAGCTCTAATTCAGGACAACGGAGTTTTCCAGGGAACTCGCATGTAAGTTAAATAAAGATAAGTCTCTGGGAATGGGACTTTTAGTGAGTTCTAAATGTTTTGCCCACTTTTAAAAAGCATTTAAAACACTTTTAAATCTATCTGAAATCTATCCTGCCCCTCTAGTGGTTGCCAGGCTACTGGTTTCCACAGGTCCTGTGGTTGCAAAGCTGTTGGTTTACAAAAGATACTGCTGATCTTCAGAGATGGGAATGAGGAAAGGGAAAATTAAAACACCACAAAGTTTTCTGTTTTTACAAAGATTCAGCTGTTTTTCTTGAATAAATGCTCCTTGGATTGTTGCAAACCTTCATTCAATTTCCAAAGTACCAAAGAAGTTGATTTTTTACCATTTTGGCCATTCATCATTTGTTCTTTAGAAGAGTAAATTTTTGGGGATCCTTACATTGAACACTTTTGGTATTCTGGAAGTGTCGGTCATGTTACTGGCCCTGATTCCACACCTGCTAAAGGTGAGTCAGGTGCAGAGTGGCAAGGGGTATGTGAACAAGTGAGCACAGGGTTTGGGGCTGCAGCTGGACCAGATATACCACAAGCAGCTTCCACTGTGGGCAGCAGCAGCTGGACGAGGGGAACATGATGGCACCCAAAAGCTCAAAGATGCCGGGAACCGCAGAGTCCCAAAGATGATGATGCAGTGGCACAACCCTGGCTTATGGAGCCACAAGGTCTGGGCTCCCAAAATACCCACAGCTCTTCTCTCCTTCTAGTCACCTGCAACGTGGCGAGTGGGAGGCGTGTTTCAACCTTATTTGTTTTAGAGCTCTTTCAGTCCCACTATTTAGCAGGACCCGAGTTCTTGCTCCATGACCAGGAACAATGAGGTAGATGGCCAGCTGGAGGGTAAGCAAGGTGGAGAGGAGATTCATTGAATGACAAAACAGCTCTCAGGAGACCTGGAGTGGGTAGCTCCTTTCAGCAGGCAGGTTGTCCCAACAAGTGTCCAGCTCTCAGTGGAGAGGAGACCCGAAGTTGGGTAGCTTCTTTCTGCAGGCAAGTCATCCTGATGAGTGTAGAGAAGACCTGAAGTGGGTAGATCCTATCTGCAGGCAGGTCATCCATCAAGTGTCTGAATCTGGTTGAGTCTGGGGTTTTTATGCACTCAGAAGGGAGGAAGTGCATGCTGAGTGCTCCATGGGCAGCCATGGGTGGGCCTGGGAAAAGCACCATAAGTTCTCACTCCGGGTCATGGACTCTACCCAGAACTGGCAGTCTGGTCCCAAGGCTTCAGGCCATCCCTGGCTTGAAGATGGGCTTCACTAGGGACCTACTCCTTCCTACCTAGGAACCTGTCTGCCTCCTGCCACCAACGACATACCATCCATGGCACCCAAGCTGTTTGCACCGAGGGGCTCCTGCAGGATCATTCCAAGCTGTCCCCAGCAACTCTGGCCTCCCTCCCATGCTTGTCAGTGCCTAAAGTCTAGAGGGGGGCAAGGTAGCAGGGGCTGGTGTGTCAGCACTGCCCTGAGTGCACAGACACCTGACCAGGGTACAACAGTTCTGACTCAGTCACAACTTTGCTCCGAAATTAGAGTGGGCACCAGGAGCAGAGAAAAGCCAGGGAGTGGAAGCAAGCACTTCTGAGCCTAGTGGGACAGGGGGGATTTCTGGGCCCCAGAGGGTTCATGGATGCCAAGGTCCAGAGCTGTGGCTGGGTGGCTGCAGCTGTACCCAGGAGCACAGGGCTCCTACCTGCTAGTTGAGTAGGAGGTGGTTCTCTTGCCTGCTCCTAACTCCCTTTGGCTCCATGGAGCATGCAGCCCTGGCCACACCTCCCCTGCTACAGCTAGCATCTCCACAGCAGCTGCTCTAGATAGGCCACCACCACCATCATTAGTAGTCATAAAACTTAAGACATCATTGTGGTCGTAACAATCATCTTATCCAACTACACATTTTATAGATCAGAACAAGATGGATTACATGATTCTGTCCAAATCACAACATAGGAAATACCACAGCCAAGTTATTCTTCTTCTCTATCTCTCATCCCAATTTCAAAATCAGTTTGTTAATTATCATCTACCAAATGCTAGGCATATCTTAAATTAATCACCCTGGAATGCTTAGACAGTAGATATGTGTCTTAGTCCATTTGTGCTGCTATGACAAAATACCACAGACTGGATAATTTAAAAATCAATAGAAATTTTTTTTTCTTGCAGTTCTGTAGGTTGGGAAGTCCAGAATCAAGGCACTGGCATTTGGTGTCTGATGAGGGGCTCTTTGCTGCATCCTCACATAGCAAAAGGGACAAACACTGTGGCTGTGTCCTCACATGATGTAAGGAGGAAGGGCAAAAAGAGCCTAGGTTAGTTCCCTTCAGCCCTTTTACAAGTATGAATTCATCCAGCAGAGCAGAGCCCTCATGGCTTAATTACTTCCCATAGGGCCCCACCCCCTAATACCACCACAATGGGGATTATGTTTCAACATATACATTTTGGGGAACACTCAGATCATAGCCATATAATTAGAAAAATGGCACTTTTTGCTTATAAATTTATAAACTAAAAAATAATTAGGACTCATATGCCTAAAATAATAGAAACACATGATTAATGTGTTCAAAAATGTTAAATATATAGGAGCTTGATTATTTATACTTGTGGTTTTCAAATGATTGGCATAAATAACATAGTCATCATGAGGCACTTATGTCACGCTCATGAATCTGGGCTCTTAAAGAGTCCTTTCAATCTAACTCATGACAACCATCTTTGCCGAAGCACCCGTAGTCTTTCCCAAATTCTTTAGCTCGAGTCATGCTTCTATAGCATGTTACTTACAGGTTTCTTACAGTACATAGCATTTAATAATGTAAGTCATCTTCTTATCTACCTGCCTTTTTCACTAGACTACGCTTACCTCTGAAAACAGAGATTGTATTGTAAAGATCTAAAGAAGATACATAGCATTTATTTAACAATTGTTTATTGAATAGATGAATAAAATGATGCTTAAATTTACCTTCTACTTGCTCAGGCAAATAGAGACTTGGAATGGACATAATCCTGCAAACTTCATCTTGGAGGTAAATGTGGGTGAATTTAAATCAACGGATTGTGTTTATTGACATTTAGGGAAAAGGTTGAATTCAGCTACTTGAGGTAAAGATATAACTTAGAATAAATCCACTGATAAATTGTTTTGTTAGATAAGCACAAGTACCAGAAATGTTCCTGCTAGAGCCTAGGAATGAATAAACCTTGTGCTCGTATCAGGTAACTTAATTCCCACATAGGCAAAGAGTGAGCCAGGAATAGGGGATATGGATATGGATTAAGAATGACCTTCCTCCGTGTCCTATCCCTGTCCTGCTGTGCCTGGAAGAGCTCTCAGGCCATTTGCTTGCATACAAAGGATAAATAATAGGCATTCTCAGAGTATGATACATAACCACCTTTGCCTATTGTTTTTAAATGTGGTGTTATCAACAGTGTACACAAAGTCTTCCCTCATGCTAGAAATAAGGCCAATAGATTTCACTGTTGTAAATTATCCACTGTAGAGATATTTCTATTCATATTTATAATTTACCATAATAAAAGCAATATATCCCCAAGTGACAAAAGCAGACGTAAAATATATAAAGTTAGATTTCACAGATACTGTACGTACAAAGAAATGAGAAGGTTGGCCGGGCGCGGCGGCTCAAGCCTGTAATCCCAGCACTTTGGGAGGCCGAGACGGGCGGATCACGAGGTCAGGAGTTCGAGACCATCCTGGCTAACACGGTGAAACCCCGTCTCTACTAAAAAATACAAAAAAGCTAGCCGGGCGAGGTGGCTGGCGCCTGTAGTCCCAGCTACTCGGGAGGCTGAGGCAGGAGAATGGCGTAAACCCGGGAGGCGGAGCTTGCAGTGAGCTGAGATCCGGCCACTGCACTCCAGCCCGAGGGACAGAGCGAGACTCCGTCTCAAAAAAAAAAAAAAAAAAAAAAAAAAAAAAAAAGAAATGAGAAGGTTAAAAAGAAGGCATGCCTTATCAAGAATATAATTATTCACCCAATTAATGAGTGAATCCCCATTTTCAAACTTCAGGATGAGTTTTAAATATAATATATTCACTTCTATGACAAGAATAGTCTTATAAGAAATAAAGTTTCTTGTGAAAAATCCTTGAGGACTGTACATTTATAAAGTTAAATCATATTAGACTATCTACATGGTCCATCCATTATTTTAAAACGTGCCAGATCACGTATTTTGAGCTCTAGATTGTCTCATTAAAATTATATAGTTATGAATTATTTGATATTGCTTTGGGAGCACTTAGTGGCCCGTTCTTGCTATTAAATAATATCAAGCTATCATTATTATTATTATTATTATTATTATTATTATTATTATTATTTAGCATCTTATCTTCAGTGACTCACTTGTTTTGACTTTAATGTTATCTAATAACTATAACAGTGCATGGGGGAAATGTAAGTCCCCACAATCTTCTCTATTGCTATCTTTCTGCCCAGTTAGATGAAAAAAAAAAAAAAAAAAAAGAGTCTATTGCTTTACACTTAGTCAAAATAACTCCACTCTTTCCATCTCAGAGGTCCTAGAATATATCTTTTGGCAGACATGTAAATACATGTTTCCTGAGAAAGGTAAAGATACTTGCACATATGTTGATGGCCAATGCTAATGTTACAGCAGGTAGACAGGCAGACATGAGTAGGGCAGGAGAGGGCCCCCACCCCCAGGAATGTCAGGCAACTATCAGGTGATAGCCAGGCAGTTATTAAACTGTCTCTCTCAAATAATAATTGGTTGCAGCCAGTGCCAGGGAAAGACAGTCTGTCAATAAACAGAAACACCTGAAACTGGTGGTCAGCAGCTTCCCGATAAGATCTCAGAAGCTGGGCAAGTGGGCTCAAGCATGCACACTAAGAGGCAAAATGAGGCCGGGCGCGGTGGCTCAAGCCTGTAATCCCAGCACTTTGGGAGGCCGAGACGGGCGGATCACGAGGTCAGGAGCTCGAGACCATCCTGGCTAACACGGTGAAACCCTGTCTCTACTAAAAAATACAAAAAAAACTAGCTGGGCGAGGTGGCGGGCGCCTGTAGTCCCAGCTACTCGGGAGGCTGAGGCAGGAGAATGGCGGGAACCCGGGAGGCGGAGCTTGCAGTGAGCTGAGATCTGGCCACTGCACTCCAGCCTGGGCGGCAGAGCAAGACTCCGTCTCAAAAAAAAAAAAGAGGCAAAATGATAGAGTTTAGCTGGTATATGATCTCCTAGGGACATTCAACTGGTAAAGGGAGAATATCTCAAGTGAGTATGTGTAAGATTTCTGTAAACGCACTGCACATACTAGCTTCCCAAGTGCTGGCAGGTCACTGTGCATGCAGACAACCCACCCCATGGGGAGAATCAGGGTAGAAGGAACACAACACCCTGGAAGTATGCCAACATATACAACCCCAAGTCAAAGGTCAAACCACACACTTGATCTCTCAAGTTACCCACTTGGCCCTATTTTAAGTGTTCTTTACTTTCTTTCATTCTTGCTCTGAAGCTTTTTAATAAACATTCACTCCTGCTCTCAAACTTGCCTGAGTTTCTCCTTCTGCCTTTTGCCCCTCAGTCAAGTTCTTTCTTCTAAGGAGGCAAGAATTGAGCTTGCCGCAGACCTGTATGGATTTCCTGCTGGTAACATATGTTGGTGCTGCATGACTCAGATACGTCCTGCTGCCACTAGCTTGGGAAAAGATAAAATTGGATTATTCTCTTTGATTTGTTATGTATGTTGTACTATGAACATGGGGTTCCAATTAGAGAACATCTATTGCTAATTTCCTTTAGTGTCTTGTTTCTGTTTTGTTTTGATTTTTTTGTTTGTTTCTTTGTTTTTGAGACATAAGGTCTCACTATGTCACCCAAGCTGGAGTGCAGCAGCGTGATCTTGGCTCACTGCAACCTCCACCTCCCAAGTTTAAGTAATTCTCCAATCTCAGCCTCCTGACTAGCTGGGACTACCAGCACATGTCACTATGTCCAGATAAGTTCTGTATTTTCTGGTAGAAAACGAGTTTCATCATGTTGGCCAGGCTGGTCTCAAGCTTCTGACCTGAAGTGATCCACCCATCTCGGCCTCCCAAAGTGCTGAGATTACAGGTGTGAGCCACTGCACCCAGTCAGTGCCTTGTTTTATTTCACAGGTGTGCTATATTGAGTTTTGATTCCTTCTTAAACTAATCTTTTTCTTACACTTTCTCCCAAATATAGCTCTGAACATCAATGAATACAAAGTGTTATCTGATAAGCCATTATCTGGAGAAAGTTGTAGACAAATGCAATGTGGTTAGAAGCAGGAAATGATCATTTAGGAAATATCAAAATTAAAATTTTGTCAAAATTTCATGTGCTGCTCTGATGTTTTCATTCTTTCATGGATAAAATAGCTAAATGTTTCTTTCCTAATTTTTCACATAGTATCACCTGTGACTGAGATCACCCAGACTATAACAGGTTTCTCAAGAGGAACAATTTTCATTAAACAAAATAGAGAGGCAGGAGAAGGAGGGAAGGAGAAGAAAGAAAAAGAGAGAGGCGGGGAATTATATTAATCCATTTTCACACTGCTGATAAAGACATACTTGACACTTGGCGGTTTGCAAAATACAGAGGTTTTATTGGACTTACAGTTCCACGTAGCTGGGGAAGCCTTACATTCATGGTGGAAGGCAAGGAGGAGCAAATCACATTTGACATAGATGGCAGCAGGCAGAGAGAGAACTTGTGCAGGGGAACTCCTCCTTTTGAAACCATCAGATCTTGTGAAATTTATTCACTATCATGATAACAGCATGGGAAAGACTTGCCCCCATGATTCATTTACTCCCCACTGGGTCCCTCCCACAACACGTGAGAATTCAAGATGAGATTTGGGTGGTGACACAGTCAAACCATATCAGGAAGGAACTGAGAAGGAAGGGAAGGAAGGAAGTTAGGAAGCAAAGTTGTAGGGAAGGAAGGAAGTTAGGAAGCAAAGTTGTAGAAAACTATACTAGTAGGGAGGGATGTGCTGAGTTAATTATAGAGCAGCAAATTTTATTTTTAATGCCAGTATTGTCTCAAAGTAGAAGGTAGAACAAAAATTTACCCTTCCAGCATTGCAAGTTTTGAAAGACTAAAAAGTTGAGTAGACTTGTTAGTTCTGGTGCATATTTTTTCATATACCTTTAAATACTTTTATGGTATGAGCACAACCTTGCTCCTCACATTACCATCACCACTGTAATGACTATCTCTGAGAAACTCCTGAAGAATTGAGGCACTTGGAAACAAAACTACAGCCCAGTGTTAGTGCTTACTTAAGGATTCCATTCTGCATGTACCTGTGAGCCTGAGGTCAAAATTAATTTAACCTTTGGACACAGAAGAACAGTAATTAGCTCACCCTCTCTTTGTATTACCTGTGTGTGTGTGGTGTGTATATATTTGTGTATCAGAGAGAGAGAGAAGAGAGAGAGACTGCCATTTTTGAGTGCTTGAAATATTGTAATTTTATACATTTTCCTGCCAGTAGAGAAAGCAATAAGAAGAAAATGTACAAATTTAGGGGAAAAAAATGGAATGGCCTTATTCAGATAAAGGACATCTGTGGAAATGTGGATTGCCAGAAAAAGCTTTTTTCAAAATACAAAGATTTTTGTAGTCTTTGAATTTTTACAGGAAAAAAAATGCCTTATTTCCCCTTGCATTTTACTGAGAACTAAGTATAAGATTTATACAACTTAACCAGAATAATTTATCTTTCTATTTCAGTTATAGCTTAGAGTCTTTAGCAAAGTCTGTTTTTCCCCCTTGTGTCACCTCTGCACTGATGACTCTCATTTAAACAAGAACACACCTGATTAAGGAGCAGATGGCTTGTCCCTGGGTGGTTGGTTTATTTTTACATAACTATCATATTACAGAAAAGAAACTAAATTTGCTAATGAGATAACCGTACTTTAGTTAAATAAGTCTTTGATCTGGCCTTTTCCGTTTCTTACAAAGGAAAATATCACATTGCATATACAAAACCAAAATGCTGCCATCACCAAAAGCAGCTGGGGGTTATAGGAGAGAGTTCTGTGCTTAAACTCAGAAATCCTTACCAGTCTATTAACCTTGAGTAGGTTCCTTAACTGCTCCTGCTCTCAGGTTCCTAATTAGTGACACACATTAATTTGCTAATACTAACCTCTTAGAGTTGCTATGGTAGGTGGACTACACCACGCTACTATTGCTGAAACCGCCTTTGCAAAATTATAGCTAAGAAAATTATGGCAGTGAAAGAGATCCAACTTAACTGACTCCATCTTGCTTCTAACCTCCAAGTTGTTAGGTTCCCTCCTGGGTGTAGGCTGAACTGACTTTGGGAAGAACTTAGTTTATCGTTTAACTGTGAAACAAAGATGATAACAGCCCTTTCCCAAAACAAATCCCCTTCCTGCCTAGGGACTAGACTGACTTTGCAGGACTAACAAATTAGCCACAGGATCAGAAATTATGGTTTAGGACTATGCAGCTGGAGGATGCAAGATTCTAAATCTCCCCAAATTGCTTCTAGGATAATAATAAAACTATTGTAAAATCTAAGATCAGTGCTTGAGATATTTTTGAGACTTTCTACTCAATGGATCAAGTGGCACCACCCAGCTCAATAAACTGACTCATCTGGTCTTGTGGCCTCCACCCAGGAACTGACTCAGCAGCTTCGACTACCTATGATTTCATCTCCAACTCAACCAATCAGCACTTCCCACTTTTCGAAACTCTACCCACTAAATTTTCCTTAAAACTCCAATCCCCAAGTTTTTTGGGAGACTTATTTGAGTAATAATAAAACTGCAGTATCCCGCACAGCTGGCTCTGCATGAATTAAACTCTTTCTCTATTACAATTCTCCTGTCTTGATAAAGCGACTCTGTCTAGGCAGTGGACAAGGTGAACCCACTGGGCAGTTACATTGCAATGGAAATATTTAATAATATTAAAGTAATATAATATTATAAGTATCTTGGCTTGAGATAATGATTTTAGCTTGGTCCTAAGAAATTAATGTATTTTCTTGTTCAAAGGAGTTAAAACCTCCCTATCTTACTGACGTCAGTAAATGCAGGGAGAAAAATCGCATTAAGTAACCCAATTTTAGGATCCAATAATTACTTCATATGGAAATCTAGGGAGTGGTAATATTGCAGAATTGTGTTTATCTCTAAATTTATTAATCAGCTTATCTTATGGAGAAAATAGTGTAGGAATAAATGACTTAAATGAAAAGAAAACAAAAACACTCAAGATTTAAGTGATATAAGGTGAATAAATACATAAGCAAAGACAAAGAACTATTTATGATTTGTAGTTTATCTCACAAAACTAAATGCATACTGTCCCACAGCAAAAAAAAAAAAAAAAAAAAAAAGAAATGCAAAAGTAAGACATATACTTTGAGCCTAAATAAACTGTATAAAACATAGATCCAGCCTTTACAAAATTTAAAAGTTCATTGTAGGATAGCAAGGTGACAAAAGCCAAGTACTTACTGCTTTATGAAAATACATTTAATAATGGAATGCCTAATAATTGAAATATAAGCTTACACAACAAAAAGAAAGTTTTATTACCAGAGAGCTAAGAAATATTTTTAATTCTCTAATTGTGTTACCTGAAGATACTGCTTCCTTCGGGTTCAAATCACTGGTAAGAGTTGAGAATTATATTGGAATTTCAGAAAGGAAGCAGCGACCCATTCAAGGGAATAGGGCCAGTTACCACCTCCCACCCCAATTATTGGCTTAAGGACCAGAGAACTTGAGCTAGGCATCTCCTCTGCATTCAATCCCACACCCACCTTTCCTTTAATACTGAAATTGTATTAGCCCATTCTCATGCTACTAACAAGACATATCTGAGACTGGGTAATTTATAAAGGAAAGAGGTTTAATTAACTCACAGTTTCACATGGCTGAGGAGGCCCCACAATCATGGTGGAAGTGAAGGAAGAGCAAAGGAACATGTTACATCGTGGCAGGCAAGAGAGCATGTGAAGGAGAACTCCTCTTTATCAAACCATCAGATCTCCTGAGACTTATTCCCTATCATGAGAGCAGCATGAGAAAACCTGCCCCCATGACTCAATAACCTCCCACTAGGTCTCTTCCACAACATATGGGGATTATTACAATTCAAGATGAGATTTGGGTGGGGACACAGTCAAACCATATCAGAAATCATAAAACAGCTGTGCTTGAATGTGCTCAGTATCTAGGGCTAGGACCGAGGAAAGAGGCCTTTTGCCCCGTTACTGCAGCAAGAGTATGGAAGGTCTTGTTCAGTTGTTGACCTGACATAATTTTCTCATCAGCCTACTTCAAGTTCACCCCATACTTCCTTCCAGCAGAGAACTATAAAGAGGAACAGGAAACAGATTCCTAGAGAGAAGTCTCATGTAGTCAGCAAGATTTAGGCCCCTGTTTTTGGAAAGAATGTTGGAAAAGTGGTACTTATAAGAGTCAGACCCAGACAAGACCTAATTCCCTCAGTTGAAGCACCCAGGTACTATTGCTACTAATGGCTCAGAATCATCATTAGACATTTGATTGTATGTGATAAATGAAAAGTGAGTTC